>NC_135997.1:20140314-20332814 GCF_048128805.1 Centroberyx gerrardi | reverse complement strand
CTGCGACCCCCTGGGGGTCCCTGGCCTATAGTTTGGGAGCCAGCGGCCTCCAGCAGGAGGATTAGTCGGGCCAGCTGCCCAGAGACCCCGGGCCCTGGACTCTGACATCAGGCCTGACCCCGGGGTGGCTGCTACCAGGGGGACACAGGGGGATTTGGACAGCACAGGGTGTGTGTGTGTGTGTGTGTGTGTGTTGTTCATTGTTTCAGTTGGACAACTGTTGAGCCACTACAGATTTGGGCAGTGGCGTGTATATGTGTGTGTGTGTGTGTGTGTGTGTGTGTGTGTGTGTGTGTGTGTGTGTGTTTGTGTGGTCAGTTCTTTCTGGGGGTTAACTGCTGAGCCAGTGCAAATCGGGGGTGTTGGGTTGGGGGGTGTTGGGTTGGGGGGGGTTGGGTTATGGGCAGCCGCGTGCTTCTGGAACATCTGCCTCTGTTTCTCCTGAGTCAAGCTTTGGTCAGGAGAGAAGGGAGAGGAGGAGGAGGAGGGGGGGGGAGAGAGGGGGCAGGAGGGTGTAGGTGAAGAGAGGGGGGCGGGAACTCAAAGGGGAGGAGAGGAGGAGAAGGAAGAGTCGGCGCAGGAGGAGGACGAAGTTGAAAGGATCCAAAGTGAATAGGCAACAAACCAAAACACTGACTGCTGCTGCATCATGGGATACACGATTACCCAAGCCCCTTCTCAAGGCTGGTCTTTTGTGTCCACATCATGGCATCACGGTCCAGAAACTTTAAGCCTGGTCCAACCTAAACCTCTATTTGAACCAAGTTTGAGCTTGATGCGGTACATAGATAAAACTGATAAAAGGATAATAAAAGCATATTTTCACAATGTTTTGATATCTGGGAATGACCTAAACCTGTACAATTAACTGAGAACTGAAAACTGCAGCCCTACAGCCCTTCAGGTTTGGGCATTCATGTCAAGCTCTACGCCAGGCGGGCCAACAGTACATATAGTAGCCATTAAATTGAAGTCTTCCGTCTTTACTTCTACTGCAACACACACAGAGTCTGAATGTCCAGAACTTCAGGCCAAGTTCTGAATAGAACCAAAGGGCCTGTGTGCTCTTAATGAGTCCAGTGGCCATAACTCTTTAGTGGGGGGTGGGGGGTTGATTTACGACACAGCTCCTCCCTCCTAAAAGATCAGTTGACTGGGAGGGGTGGAGGGTGGAGAGACTTCCTGGGTCCACAGAGCATCTGGCTGGGGAAGGACAGATGCTGACAGCTGGACTGACAGCCAGCATATGTCCTGCTCTGTACTGCTGCTCTACTCAGACAATAGGCTGGGGGCGCTTTGTGCTGAAGGGAGACCTAATGGCTTACAACTCAAGAAAGAGCCCATTCTCCAGGAGAGCCTGTTGAGCAATTAGCCTGCCTCTGATTGTAGCCTGGAGAGGATACAGGAGGACTGAGCCCACAAATCCTCAGTGGTCCATTCAGATTCATGCGCCACAAGATGTGTTTTTCTTTTTCATGACAGCAATACAAGAGTGCCATGATCACCTAGCTGAACAATTTCTATTTCAGATATATTTCTTCCGTTTTGGTCTGTAGCAGTACCCTTGTGTAAGTGGGTTAAGCACACAATACACTCAAATGTCAATGGGCCCATTACATTTTAAGACAAGGACTTAATATGGCTATATAATAAAACGCATCATAACCAAATATTGCATATAAAATCAACAAACTGATAAAGTGAAGATTATGCTCACATTCGTTTAGTTTTACAAAGTACAAGTACAAAGTAAACTACAATGAGCTCCAGTCTCTTACACATTTACATTGTAGCAAAGGCTCCATGCGCCGAGCACGTGTGCTTTGTTTTGCAACGTGATGACGTAAGGCGTACTACATAGGAAGTGATTTGCATGTAAATACAACCGGGAGGACTGCTGCTGCTCGTGTGCACATCACGGTTTGAAAGTAAGTTGTGAGCCAGCTAAAGCAATACTGCAGAGCAGAATATGTGCAGACATAATTTAATATGACGGCGAGTCAGCTAGTAACGGCAGGAAACGTCGCTGCCTCGGAATCAAGGAGCTTAGCGACTGGGAGCTAACTAATAGTATTAGCTGCAAGTGACGATCAATTCTCATTGAACACACTGCATTCAAAACTGAATAAACGGCCCAGTTTAACTGTATTACATCACATAACCACGCCGTATTCCTCGTCATAAGCTAATCTTTTAACTTGCACTGTGCAGATACTCATTGAAATCATTCTCACCCATCAGCTGTCTCATCACACTTTTACAGTGGTGTGCACCGAAGCACTAGGTAGTCTATTTGCTTAGGATTTAAATGTTGTTAGTGAAACACCATGATACATCAGCAGTGGAGATGAAAAATATTGTCTTTACGAAGGCCTGGGGAATTATTGTGGCCAGGAAAGTGGGCTGTTAAGGGCGTCATGAAAATAACACAGCTGGGCGTAAAGGCAAAATTTCCCATGTACATAACCTCAAAAGCTGCTCATGAATGATTCAGGGTCATGGGGGTCTGGAGCCTTTCCCAGCATGAATTGGGCTGTAGGCAGGGAAACGCCAGTCCATCACAGGGTGAACACAGACAGTGCTAACAACCAGCGAGTCTCTCCCTCTCTCTCCCTCTCTCTCTCTGTAGGAATGGGTGTGAAAGGTCTGCAGTACTTCATAGACCACTGCTGTCCGGAGGCCTGTGTGACTGTGAACCTGAGAGAGTTGGCTCGGCAACATGTAGCCAAAGGCCAGCATGGCTGCTCAACCACAGCCAACATTACCAGTTGAGTTTATTTCAGTACACAGGCTTTTATGAAAGTGGGTAGCAATGGAAGTATTGCTAAATTGTTGTAGTTTTTATCAGCTTCAGTTCACTGGTCAGTCCCTGCTCCCTTGCTTGGTCTGGGGAGGTGATGGAGATGTTGATCAGGCTGATGCTTATTTGAATACCACTTCAAATAATACATGTTGTACCAGTGCTACTACAAATGCCCCAGTCCACCCAGTGTTTGTAGTTTCAAACCTGGTAATATCAATATTGATAATAGTGGTTCCAAATAGTTGTACCAGTGGCCTGCATGTCTCTAGCATTTCTAGCAATAAACCTGGTGATATTTAGGTTATAGAGGCCAATAAAAATAGTTGTAGTATTGCTATTTGTGGTAGCATTTGTCTGTCCAGCATCAATCAAAAGCTATAATGAACTAAAGGACATTACCATGATAAACCAGAAGGCTCAAAACCAGGAACCTACTTTTGGGATGTTTATTTGCCCATGGTGTGTGGGCATGCAGGCTGCTTTCTGTTACATTTGTGTTTTGCTCCTAGATCCCACACTCTTGGTGGACGGAATGGCCTGCCTGCGTCACTGGTACTCATGTAAAGACTGGGTGTGTGGGGGGCAGTGGAGGGAGTACATGGCCCTCCTGGAGACCTGGGTGGAGGCCTTCACCTCCGCAGGCATCAGACTGGTCTTCTTTTTTGACGGGGTGGTGGAAGAACAGAAGAGGCAGGAGTGGGTAAGGAAGCACACATTATAAACCAGCGGTTTTCAAACATTTTCTCTGAGGAACCACATCTTTAAAGTCCCAGTCCAATAGCTGCAGTGTGGCAGCACCTGTTGAGAGATTTCATTCTACTCCTGGCTTTATTTACACAGTTATCAATTGGATCAAAGACATGTTTTTGAAATGTACTGTATGTGCTCCTCTCCTCTCCTCTCCTCTCCTCTCCTCTCCTCTCCTCTCCTCTCCCCAGGTGAAGAGGAGGTGCAGAGTGAATGGGGAGGTTTCTAAAGTATTCAGTCACATCAAGGCCCACGGAGAGCAGCCTGGTGCAGAGCTCTTCTGTCTGCCCTCCGGCCTGGCAACGTTCACACGCTTTGCCCTCAGGTCAGCTACTACAAGACTGATATGATACAAAAGCCCCCCTGCACATGAGACACTGTGCATTATACTGTATTAGGGAGCTGTTCTGCCTGCCCTATGAACTGCTTACATTCACAAGCTTTGTTTTAAGGGCATTTACTGTCAATACCAACAAATACATATAGAGAGGCAGGGTTAAGTGGGAACAGTGTGCTTGTGGTGTACACAGTTGTCGTAAATTGTGTATTTGACATTCGTCATTTGAACCAGATGTTAACAACCATTTTGTATTTTTGATGGTCTGTCGTAATGTTAACTATGTTAACTGTTTGTTTCTATGCTGTGTTAGATGTGGTCTGACCTGATATCTGATGATGATGGTTCTCGTTAGCGCTGTTTATGGCAGTATTGTTGTTTCTGTTGTTGTTGATGTTACAGCCCCTGCTTTGGATCAGATGGTGTAATGTTTGATGTTGTTATTTTCTTCTTATTGTTGATTTTGTTGTTGTTTACAGGTCATTGGGTCAGGAGGTGTTATGCTCAGTGCAGGAGGCTGACTACGAGATTGCCAGCTATGGTCGTCGCCATGGCAGTATGGGCATCCTGGGACAGGACTCAGACTTTATCATCTACAACAGGTTTGTTAAGATTCATATGCTGTTATTCTTGTGTTTTGTTTTAGAATAGAGATGTGGAAATGTAAGGTGCTACAATAAATAATCTCACTATTAGTAAAGCTATCAAATGGTGTTGAACCAAAACATGACCTGGGATGTTCAAACCAGCCATTCAAAAAATTGTAGAATTTGATCATAGGTTCTGACAATCATTGGTGATGGAAATTGCATGTCATGAATTAGTGAATTCGACGAATAAAATATGTATGAACGCTGATTTGCCCCAATTAATTAAAAACGCTGAACACATATTTTTTATTTTTCAAAGTGTCCCCTACCTGTCAGTGGCAAAGCTGCGGCTAGAAGACCTCACTACTGTCCTGTATGACCGAGAGAGCCTCTGTCAAGCCATTGGACTGGGTGTTACCCAGCTGCCACTGCTGGCCTGTCTCCTAGGCAACGATGTGGTGTCAGAGGAGTGCATGCATCACATCAGAAGCAATGCCATGGCACGATACAGGTCTCTACTGGGTTTTGGTCCTAAGTATTAATATTTGTACTGAAATTGTATCTGCATTCTGTTACCTAAATATTACCTTTACCAGTGACTACACTAAACTTAGTCACACTAATTTTCCAAGTAAGACTATATTTTTGACATTTTGATCAAAACACTTTTATTCATCTTGTAATTAGTTGTGTAATCATAAAGATTATCTGCCATGCGCCGTCAGATCATCTATATCTTCAGTTTTCAAAGTCTGGGCCAGATCAGTTTGGGGTTGCAAAAAGAAATTGTTAACGCGAGTCCGAAAAAACAAAACAAAACACTCATCTCCAGTCAATAGCTTAAGCATAGTGACAGTGAGCCAAAGTTAGTCTCTTTTGATGTGAACTCAAATAGAGAGATTTAACATTGATGAATGAGGAAAAAGAAAAAGACAAAAGCAAACAAACAAAAAGGAAGCTTAATTCAATTATTCCAGTACTACTTCTGTCTTCCAGGAACAGCCGTCCCCCTCCAGGCTCGGGTGCTCCCCAGGGGCAGAAAGTGCTGGCTGTAGCCCAGCTGGTGAGCTCTGTGTGGGGCAGAGAGCAGGGAGAGGCTGGGCTTATCCCTCAGTCTCTGGTGCTGTCAGCTCCAGACAGAGAGCTGCTGGAGAGGGGGGTCCGCTCCTACCTGCTGCCTGGACAGGAGGCTCTACAGCGGGGTGAGGTCCCAACCCTCCGCCCTGACTTCGCCCGTGTGATGGAGAGATACGTTAGTCCTGAAATACTAAAGGTACACGCTGTACCATGTGTGTGTCCCGCAGAAACCTCTCATCTTCAGTTTTGAGATAATTGTGCCAGATTTGCTAAATATATTTTACTGCGTGGTTTTCCCCAGGCATGTAGAGAGAAGCATGTAGCGGCAGAGGGCTTCATGGTTTACAGTGTTGTGTGTGAGGGAGTGGTTGAATGTAGCAACAGTCTGGAGGATGAGGAGGACACTGAACTGCTGCCCCAGGCCCTTGTCTACAGGCCCTGCAGACAACACATCTACAGTCTACTGCTGCACAGGAATAACAGTAGGAAAACACACATACAGGATGAGTTCAGGATGGGTT
Source organism: Centroberyx gerrardi (assembly GCF_048128805.1). Classification (NCBI taxonomy): domain Eukaryota; kingdom Metazoa; phylum Chordata; class Actinopteri; order Beryciformes; family Berycidae; genus Centroberyx; species Centroberyx gerrardi. Next base: position 20,326,739 of record NC_135997.1, on the reverse strand, counting down.
TCTCTCTTTCTGTCTCTCTCTCTCTTCCTTTCTCTCTGTTTCTCTCTCTCTCTCTCTGTCTCACTCACACACACACACACACACACACACACACACTTCAGACCTTGGTAGTGGAATTTGTACTGCTACTATCTTGTATTATGTGTATATTTTGTCTCCAGACAACAGTTTTACATTCTTCTTCTTCTTCTTCTTCTTCTTCTTCTTCTTCTTCTTCTTCTTCTTCTTCTTCTTCTTCTTGTGTTTTTAGGCAGCAGTATGGATGTTCCAGCAGTCAGGGAATGGTTTGTCTACCCTGGAAACCCTCTGAAGGAACCTGACATGGTCTACCCTGTCCCACTCAGCCTCCCATGTACTGTACCCGATAGTTTCCTAGTATACTTGTCTAAGCATCTTGATTTCACACAGTAGTTAATTCCATTTAGGCCAACTCATGCAGATTAAGAAGACGAGGGTGAAATTACACCGTGCCAATTATGGGTAATGTGCTGTAGATGTACAATGCCCCAAGTAACAAGCAACAGAATGAGTCACACAGTCAAAAGATCTTTTCAAGTGTTTCCTGGGAACAACATGTTCCTATCTAATCAAAACAACAGTTCTGATGCAACTTCTTGGGAAGCAGTGGCCACCAGAACTGCCCCAAAAAGTTGCACACTGTTTCTGAAAAGTTGGCTGAGACAGAAACACGGTGCTTAATATGTTAAAGATATCTGTCATAAATCTTGCAGTGTTTTTTTCCATCCAAAGTCAAATCCCAGTGTTTCTCTGTCTGACTGTGTCCCCTACAGGCGATCAGCCCAGTCTGGAGGTGTTGTGGCTCGGTAGCGGTCCTGAAGTTTCTGCTCTTCGCCTGGCCTCCTTCCTGTCGGTTTTTGACTGCCAGGACTTCTCTGAGCTGTACGGGGCTGTGGAGGACTCTCTCCTGGCTGCGCTCTGCCTGGTCACTTATATCGTCCTGCAGGTAGTGTTGCCTTTGGTTAACATTCATTTTATATAATTTTGGCATTTTTTGATGGCTTACAGTGGGTAATGACAACAAAGGTGGAAGAAAGGGGACGACATGTAACAAAGGTCATGAGCCAGATTCAAATCCATGTTGACGGGTGTATTTATTGAATAGAAGGTGAATAGAATCAGTGGGTCAGAGATTATTACATACTGAGATTATTACATGCATCAAATAATCTCATAATTGGACTAATTCACTTGTATACCACATGAATCATATCAGCCAGACTGTGTTTACATGGAGCAAAATAATCAGAAAATGGCTCTAATTTAGTCTCATTCCAAACCTCAGCCTGACTAGAGTTACTAAGTTATTTGATGGTGATTTTCTCTCATATATTGTCATGCTGGGTGATCAAGTTGCAGACAACATGAAAACATAGTCAGTCTTGATGATGATGTCTTCACTCTGATTGAAAATGTCTCATTTGGTTTTCATTGGCCAAGCTACATTTTCTGCTTACATTTAGATTAAAGATTGAGCTTTGAAATGAAACTGTTGCGTAAACTGGAATCAGTTGTATTTAGCCATTGCAGTCAACATAACAGGGAGTAAATGGAGAGTAAAGCTACACCTAGTGATCAATGTAAACAGAAAATGAAAGACCAAATGTATTTGGTGTCACTTACACATGCAAGTCGCCTTTTGATTTGGGATTTACATCTGTAACACATATACAACAATTACTCAGCTGCTTTGTCAACATGCGATTTGAAGTTAAACATCATTTGTTGACAGTCTTTTCTGTGTTGTTTTGTCATGGCTAGATGGTAGCCATTATCACCCATTGAGTGCCCAGTTTGGCCACAGACACTGGTCTTTGTAGCCCCAGTTCTTAAGTCAACAACAGCCCTGATAACCACCTGAGGGCCTGGATCGTTTGAATGTTTAAAGAGGCGTTTCATAATTCACCCCAGGGCAGTTGTGTCCTAATTTTGGGTGTAATTTATTGACCCATAAAAAATGTTCCTGTTGTCGTAACTTTGTTATGCCTTGTAATGCCTTGTAATGCCTTGTTTTGATTTGAATTCCTCTAAAACCATGTTCATTTGTCAAAGTGTATGAAAGAAGCTGAGAACCTGGAAACTATTTTCCCAGCAGTATCCCTCGCTTGGGATTTGGGCCATGCTTTCTCACTGACGTCATCTCACTGAGCTGTAGCACAACAGGGATCAGAGCAACACATCACCTGGACAACATGCATCAAAGCTGCATGCGTCATTTTGTAGAATATAAACAAAAATTATAGATGTAAGAGACATCCGCAACATTCTATTAGCAACTTTGTAACTAGCAACTTGAAAACAGTGCTTAGTTTAATCTTTACTTTTACTCTTTAATTTAGTTCTACTCTTTAATGCTGTCCTAACAACAGACTTTATGTTTTCAAGGAAGTGTTTCCACTCCTTATAGAAATATGCATGTGACATTTTGACTGTCTTTGCATATTTCACACTCAAAAACTCCCAATATCTCTTAAACTCAGACATAGCCGTGCAAGAGTTCTACTGTCTGCAGGTCTGGGATGTGTGGGACAATGTATAAAATACATTGCTTTGTTTCTTGAGGACGTACCCCTTCATAAGTTGTGATTTATTCTGTCTTCCATTCTAAATCTCATCAGAAAAAGCATAATACCTTTGAGGATGACAGAGTGCCCGCTGTGTGAAGCATGTCAAGTATGGAGTTGATTAATAGTCATAGGATATTATCACATAAACAAATGGTTCATTTAATAGACAAACTGTAAAATGTCCTCTCCCACTTTGTCTTCAAGTACATGGATTGATGCAAAATGACTGATAGATCTAGTGAGAGATGAGCTGTACTTTTCAGAAAGTAGCTCATACAAAAGACAGAAAATTGAAGTAGCCTTAGCTGACTAAAACAATAACACAATAACATTTTACCAAATACTACTCTGCTCAGACAGACCGACAAACAGACTGACAGACAAAGATGGAGCGATGAACAATTAAAGTCAAAAAGGCCGACAGGCAGACTTTCAGACAGACAGATAGTTCAGGAGTTTAGGCAAACAGACAGACGGACAATTAAAGACAATCAGTCATTTAAATGTATGGACAACAGACAGAAAGATAAACAGACTGATAGATGGAGACAGACGAGTGGACAATCAAAGATCAGACAGACTGAAGGACAACAGCAGCGTCGTCAGCTACTGCTGTCTGACTTCTCTTCACTGCTCCATTCACATTCCCTCATCACTCCGCTATTCAAATTGCTCCAGGGTTTGTTTGTTTTGTACACACAGCTAGGCAGCCTCGTTTCTGCATTCAGCATTGTTTCTTTCTCTGTCGAACTGCAGCGCAGGCAGCAGACAAAACAAATGGACCCACACAGAAGAGGTATAAACAGATTGGGATGTGATTGAATTGGCTAACCATACATTTTTCCTGTGTGTGTGTGTGTGTGTGTGTGTGTGTGTGTGTGTCCAGGTACAAGAGCTGTCCCTAGAGGACGTGGATGCTTACCTGAGTCAGGCTGTGTGTCTGAGACTCAAATCACTCCAGGAGCTTCAGTATATCAAGGTCAGTTACAAACACAGACACACACGTAAATTTATATTATACAGATAGTATAATCTGTAGAGTTATAGAGTTACTGTGTCACTGCTTTTGCTTCAAAACCTTGTAGCTTCAGTGTTGTTTTTTATATGAACTGAAAGTTAATATGGTTCATTATGCAATGAATGATACAAGCCAGGAGCCTATGAAAAACCTTCCCACACTGAATAATTTCCAAAATGTAGCGATTGTTAAATAGCAAATGGTAATTGGTAAATCACATATAATTTTTCAATTAGAGATGATGGTTAAATCAGATATTGCTGAAGTTAACTGCAATGGCTCAAATTTCTCAACTTTTTGGCACGTTTTCTAGCTCGAGATTCAGCTCTTCTTTTAACAAAGAAAACTAGAGCCAGTTATGACATGCAGTTTGCAGGAACAGCTTCAGTACCGTCATCTTGTGACCTAGCAGTACTTTTAATGCTGCCCTGTGTTTGGAATAAAATCCAAACAAACTAACACTGTACAGCTCAGCAGGCTTGGCAGAATGTACCATTCCTCAACTTTTATTGACCAGAGCGGCATTTCCGATGTATGACTACGAAGAACCACCTACCAGCACCGTCTATCTAGAGAGGGGCAAGAAAGGGACACCTAATACGTCTCCAGCCCAGTAAGCAGAATAATACTGCTTAGCAGCAACATGAAGCCTAGAGAGTCAAAACAGGATCACCGGACACCTACATCAGTCCCACAACCCTTAATGCTGCAACCATTATTTGATATCAGGCTGTGGACAAAGCAGGCAACATTTACAGTTCTCTATATTGCTTGAGGTATTCAGCATTGTACTGCATCAAGGTGCAGCATGCCTGAAGAAACACACCAGTTGTGCCTCAAGCTGACCTGTGCCACAGCCTGCAGACTGTGCTGGGACTTCCTTGTGCCTCTCAGAGATACAAGGAACAGAGAGTCAACTGTGCTTTTCCATTCTCTGGGAAAATGGCCCTGCTGTTTGCTGCCTTGTTGTAGCCCCATTTATTTTTACTGTTTAATTACCATACTCACGTCGAGTAATTTGTATTTTTGCTGCTCGTCTGTTTTCTACACAATAATTAGGGCTGGGCGTTGATTTGAATATGCTCTTTGGGAGAGGTTCAAAGCTCTAAGAGGGGGTTCAACCAAGTGACTAGTGGATAGATTAGTTACAGGGAGGAGGGAGTCAGTGTGACTCTCACCATTTTAGCAGCTATAACACACACACACACACATACACACAAACAAAACACATGAGCACACACATACACACAGTGATTACCCAGATGTTGGTCAATAAACTTTTGAAAAGGGCTGATGTGTGTGTGTGTGTGTGTGTGTGTGTGTGTGTGTGTGTGTGTGCTGAAGGTTAGATAAGGAACTAGCTAACTTGCTGACAACACACACTGAAACACTGGCAGCTAGTCGCAGCTTAATAGCCTTGGACTCACAACAAGCAGAACAAACATTCAGCAACAATAGCCACCAGTCAGGAGTAAACACACACACACACACGCACACACACATGCACGTGTGTGTGTTTGTTTATAACCTACACACAGATACACATTCACACACACAAGAGCAAACATGTGCCCTTCAACACGGCGCAGTAAAAGTAGAAAACAGCATGCCCCAAAACAAAGAATAACTTTTATTATGTGCCATTCTTTTATTAGAATGGTGTGTGTGTGTGTGTGTGTGTGTGTGTGTGTGTTCAAGTGAGTGAAAGAGAAAATGAGTCAAACGAGTCGTGTGTGTTTGGGGGAAGGGGGTTGTGGGTAATTTTTGGGATGCGTTGGTTTCGTTGCAACATTCCTCCCCATGGGACTGTGATTGTGGTGTGTGTGTGTGTGTGTGTGTGTGTTTGTGCGTGCGTCTGTGTGAGAGAGAGTGCTGGCGACAGTCGCCTGTCTGTCCTGGCTGACGCTCACCACATGGAGCTATTTACACCAAGCACACTCCGCCCCACTGGACACACACACACACACGCACACACACATGCACACACACACACACACGCACAGACTTTGTGTTTCTGTTGTGTATCTGTTATTGTCTCTCTCTCTCACTTTGTGTGTTCTGGTATTCTTTTACTTGCACACACACACTCACACACTTACATCCACCCACTTTCTCTTCTTCTGTCTGTTTCACATGCGCTCTCTCTCTGTTTTTGTCCGTCTGTCTCCCTTTGTGTCGGTGTGTTTGTGTGTGCCTTGAGGCTTTTGTATCTCTGTCCAGTGGTTCATTGTTTGCTGTAGGTGAAGCTGTGTTTGACTGGGAGCAGGTGGCAAGCAGGGCCGTGTGTGTGTGTGTGTGTGTGTGTGTGTAATCACTCCTGTCTGTTATCAGTGCTATCTGCCAGGCGACAGGTGAGAGCAGAGGGCGCACACAGACACCACACACACACACACACACACACACATACACACACACACACACACGGAGAACATCTGCCTGCTGTTATCGACTGCTGTCGTTACAGTTAGCTGTTGCTCCGCTTCTTCCTCCTCATCCTCATCCTCCCCCTTTTCTTCATTGTCCTCCTTCACTTGCTTCTTTCTTTCTCTCCCTTCCTGGCCTCTGGTCTTTATCAGCAAACAACATAACCCCGCCCATCTTTTCTTTTAATCATTCAACTCACAAAAACTATCTTAAAGCTCATAAATCTTGTAATATAGCATGGCCTTACACATTTTTTTTTCATTTTTTTAACTTTGTGAATCCAGTGTAAGGGGGATTATTTTACTCCAGCATTTATATTACAACATCAAACATTTTTAAGCTTCGAAACACGTTTAGCTGTTCTTTGCTCTTATGTAAAGTATTACCAATCAATTTGAGACTGGAAAAACATCTTTTTTCCAATATTACCGTATGTAGTGCGGCCTTTAATTATGGATATTATCTTCATAGAATTAGAATAACTTTATAAAATTACGGATTTATCTACTCACTTGTTTTTACTCACTTATTTATATTAGTAATTGTGGATTGGGCCTTTGACTTTGCTTGTTTCCACACAGTGTACTTTACATTTAGATAAACAAAAAGTCTTCTGGTCTCTCTGTGTCGTTTCTCTCCTCTCTTCTCTACTTCTCTCTTCTGAACACCCATCAAACCTTCATGAGAATTACAGCATACTATATTTCATGCAACAAAGCTCAAACGTACCTTAAGTAGAAATGTATAATATTTTGTTATTTATATATATTTGTCAAATTGGTTGCAATGACCCAGTCCAAGCAAAATTGACGCTTTCACTGTCAGAAGCAGAAGCCCCAATAATATGTTTTATTCTCTCATTTTGCCCGCCATGTTGTCCTCGGGTTAGGAGCCAGTCAGTTATATTGACATTATTGTCAATTAGATCTCCTTATTAGACAGCCATTTATACTGACAGGAAGATGGGGGAAAGAGAGGGAATAACATGCTACAGATGTTATGAGATGCATGCAGACCTGTAACTGTGTGAGTACACAGTCTGTAGTTTAGCCTGCTGAGCCACCATTCTTCCTCTGCCAGTGAATCAAACTTTAACAGGAAAACTAAAATGTGCTTTGCAAAAAAGGGTAAAAAATTCAAAATCAAACTTACCTCCACTGTAGCCACTTAGCAGACACTTCATCCAGCAATAAAGGCAACAGTATAAATTCATACAGCATGTTGCCAACATTGCAAAATAACAAATAATAATACTTCCTCATGATGAAGTTGTGTTAGTGACCAAGCAAAAGTGTTTTCTTCCTCTTCCTCCTCTCTCAGCTGCCTCACCTCTCTAGCCGCGCGGTGCAGCTGGGATCCCTCTATGTCCGAGGCCTGAGTCACCTGCTGGGTGCCAACTGTGCCAGCGGCTGCCCGCTGCCCAGCGACACCCTGATGCCTTGGCACGGCTTCGACGGACGGCTGTTCCACTCTAAGTACCTGCTGGCACACACCGGCACCGAGAAAACACTGCTGCTGGACGGAGATGTGAGTGCAGAGAGAAAAACAAAAAGGGGAATGTGTTTGCCTATCTGTGTGTTCGTGTGTATATGTGTGTGTGTGTTTGGCATCATTTTGAGAAGTTGCTGTGTGTGTCAGGGAGAGTGATAAAGATGCATGTTAATTTTGTACTATGTGTATGAGCAGCATGATTCGGTGTGTTCATGAATTTAACCTGCTTAGTGGCCTGTGGCTAATATTTTCTGCCATGGCTAGTGCAAACATACCTGTCTCACCAGTCAAAATTTAAATGGGCCTAATGGATATAGTTGTGTGCATGTGTAGTGTAATGTAATGTATAATGTGCATGTGTGTTTGTCCTCCTTACCGTCCCCCTCCCTCTCCAGTCGTCCTGCCTGTCTCTGTTCCTCTGTCTGAGGGAGAAACTCACTGAAGCCTGCAGGAGGAGAGGCAGAGCGCTGCAGTCCAGACCCAGACCCAACCCATCAGAGCCGAGTCATAAAACCACAGCAGATCCCAGATACAGAGACGGACACAGAGGTGAGAGATCTGACTGACAGAGATTCATTTGAAAATACACACCACCTTCCCACCGCTTGGCCTTAGTTTTGTCAGTGCAAGGTTTCTGTTTCTGCTCAACTGTATTCTTCCATTTGTAACTTGTGTTGTGCATCACCAATACTGTCTAAACCAGTGGAGTATGAGTCAGAGAGAGAAAGGCAATTTTATTTGATGGGAAGAGTGAGTAGGGGCGGGATTGTTCAAAAATCTGATGGTTTTATTGGTTAGAAATTTATATTTACGCCTATTAGTGCAGCATGAGGTCACTGTGACAGATACTCTGTTTTCCAGTAAGTTAAAGTAAGGGAGTTCATTTCATGGGGACTTCAAAGCGAGAGGGAGTGGCTCATAGACTCCATAAATGCGTAAGAAGGGTCAAAATGCATAAGAAAAGTTGACATGACAAATATGAAAAGTTATTTTCATATACAGTATATCTTCAATTTAATGACCTGAATTAAGCATTTGACCTTGCAAAAATGTTATGATGTTGTTATTATGTTTAAGACTCCATTGATTCAGCGTCTATTTCATGGACCTAGTCGTTGCTAATCAATACTGGCCAAAACCCAGAAAGCGCTGGTAACTAAAGAAACCTCTACTGAGCGGCAGAACTGTTTGAGCTGTAGGACGCCGGTATCGATAACAGCAGTGTGGCCTTGAAACACAACTCACATGAAAAACTGATGAAAACACTGGAGGATCAAACTGGAGAAAAACACAGAGAGCAGCATTTTAACCTGACAGTTGATGTGCGGTTGTAGTTCTCTGGTGCCCCTCGCAGAACCACATTACCCAGAGGGCTGCGCTGTAATGAGCTCCATGTGTGCTGCGGCCTTACACATACCACCGCGTGCACGCACACATACACACACATACACACACATACGCACACGCACGCTTGGCTCCTAGACTTGCTTTGTCAATGCACTAGTAATAGTAGGTTTCTGTTTATAGGCTGGGAGAGCTCTATTTTAAGACACACAACAAGACTGACTGATTACAGACTTCTCTCTCTCTGTCTCTCCTTCCCTCTGTTTCTGTCTCTGACTCCCTTCCTCTCCTCGGTCTCTCCCTTGATCTCATTTGTTCCCCCTTCTCTCTCTCTTTCTCCTTCACCCACTGTCTTTTTCTTTCTAACTCTTCCTCTTTTTCTCACTTTCTCTCGTCTCGTTCTCTTTCTGGTCAGCTCTGCTCTGCTTCACTAGAAGCAGTTAGATGGAAGGAGAGAGGAAAGGAAGGAAAGGGAGGGTGGATGAAGGAAGGAAGGAGGGAGGATGGAGCGTGAATACTGAGCAGCAAGAGGAGAAAGCAGTCTGCAAAGTTGTTTTTTTGTTGTTTACTTTTAATTATCATTAATTGTAAATATATTTTTTCCATTTATGGGTCTTTTTTTTTTTTATTACTTATTACATATTTATTTGAACTCAGTTATGTCTTTCTTTTAAAAACTTTGGAAAAATACTGACTCTCCAAGGTTTTTTTTTCCATGCATAAATACATAAAAGTGAAAGGTTAGATTTAGCAAAAGCTGGCATACAGACCAATAAATGAGTCTGTAGGCTGTCTGTAGTCCTGTACTGCAGTGGTAGGAAATTGGTGTGTGCAGAGCTTTCAGACTGCCGCCTCCCCAACAGATCATACACAAATCCACACATACATTCACATATATATATACATACACACACACACACACACACACACATACACATACACACACACACACCCTATCAGTGCCAGACTCATCTGTAGTCTGCAGACTCGATCTTCCTCAGCGGTTAATCACAGAAAACAGTTTAGCAATAGGTTTTGAAACGTGAACCCGTCGTTACTATTCAACCCAGTGACTTACAAACTCTGTGCGACCAGTGTTTAAGTGCCACTGCGTGCCGTGTTGGCGCAGAGACTCTGATTTGCGCCGAACTGTCTGCTTTCTGTCCAAGTCAACCCCTGTGGGTCTCATGAGGATGTTTCTGGTTTTATAGAGGGAACGTGATACACTCTTTATACCTCAATGTTTCATTTCTGCCAGACGCAGACACCGATCATTACTACAGAACTGTGGGGAGTGTGTGTGTGTGTGTGTGTGAGAGAGAGATAGAGGGAGAGAGAGAGAGAGAGAATGTGTGTGCGTGAGAGTAGCGGTGGCGCTATGTGGTATCGTTGAGGGCCCAGTTTGGTTTTTGTTTGGAAGCAGGCCTGATGTTTAGTCTCCTCAGCAAATATCTCTACTGCCTGCCTGCCCTCACAATTACACTTCAACAGCAAATCCAATAGCTGCTCTCCGGTGAAAGTGTTTCATCTCCAAAAAGACACAAATAAATGAAAGCAACCTTATTTTCAGATTGATGCACATGCATTGTGAAATTATACATTTTAAAAGGGTTTCATGAGGGTTTCCTAGCAGCTTACTCAGAGAGATACGATAAAGCTTCATGTAAGCTCTCACTTCAAACAAAACAAGGCCTGGGATCCCCGGTCCAGCTCGACCCGTGGTGTTCTTGGTTCAGGCAACTTGCTGCATGATGCTCACCTTTCCAGGCCCTTCACAGGTCCAGACTCAAAAACATCACATGCTTGTGGCTTGATTCACACATAACTCACTTCTGCATGGCTGTCAGCTCTCACACACAAACAGTGGACTGGTGGTAGGATGATGAGCCTAGAAAGCTAGAGCTGCCTTACAGCGAGGTCTAAAGTAGGAATTGATCTTTTATTTCACTCACTGAAGTAAGCAACTGAAAACCTGAGGTTTTTCAGCCCGCCACTAGGTGCCATGTTGATTATGATTATGATGATCAATGGTTACTAATCAATAATCATTATAGCGTGACATTTATATTTTGTTCTGTGATGTAATAGTAATGTTCCTATCGCTGCCAGAGTTCCTTATGTGAAAAATGTATCACAAGCTTTTCTGAATGTTTGGTTTGGTTTAAAATGTAACTTTTTATCACAAAAAATCCCCACTCCAGGTAAAGGCATTGATGCAATGTGGCGGACTGTATGCAAGTGCACAAATCAGCTTTGATGTCCTAAAAACTCTTTATACTAGGCTACATTGTACACAAATAAGATATATCTTGCTTGTGTTCAACATTAGAATCAGAAAGAAATCAGAAATGTACAATTGATATACTTGGGTTTGATACTTTAAACTGTTATATTGGTCAGCTTCACAAACAAAACACTTCACTTGTTTAGTTTACTACTGCTTAGTTGGTAAATAATTTGAATAGAAGGATCAGTGATAGAGCTGAACGATATCAACAAACATTGACCCAAAATTGTTTGATTCAAAAGTGGGCGCTCTAGTTAGACCAAAGCCAACTTTGTGATTACTGACTCATCAATTACTGGTTACATTAAAGTAGCTTCCAAGACTGTTTGATAAAAATTGAGGATTAATATTAGCCTCACAAACTGAATCCAGGTGAAAGTTATCCTTCAGTAGTTTTCATACTGTACACTGAGTGTCTTCGCTTCAGCCCTCGTTTATGTCTCATCTTCAGGAGGGCCTTCGGGTGACAGACAGGACTGGAGGGAGAGAGAGGAGAGGACAGGAGACCAAAGTCATGGAGGAGGATGGAGGGAGAGCGGAGGGTCTCATCCTCATCCTCATCCTCAGTCTTACCCTCACTACCATGATGGAAGGTTCCAGAGCTCGAGTCCTCCTCCAAAACAGTCCAGAGGTCGATCCCATCACTCCAACAGACGGAGATACCAGCTGGCTCCCAGGTAAAACCAGCATGCCACTAAAACATCACCAGTGTCTCCGCAACAGACACAATGAACGAGTCAACCGGTATACTGCCGTTAATTTGTTTTGTTTTGATCTGTTCTTTTCTGTTGTGCTCTCATCTTTTCTGCTTTCTTATCTGTTCTGTAATGTTTTGTTCTGTTCTTCCCTCTCCTCTCCTCTCCTCTCCTCCAGATGGTCACAACCTCCAGCCCCAGGAACCTAACTCACACCCCGAGAGCGGGAGAGGATTAGAGGAGATGAGAAGACGGAGGGGACGGGAAGCACGGAAAGCAGAGTGGGGATGAATAAAGACCCGATGAAAGGAGAGGAGGAGTCAGATTTCTCTGAATAAACTGATTAGTGAATTACCCATCGGGAATGTTTGTCTAAAGGATGCAGTGGGTATAAAGATGGGGGATAAAGAGGAGGCAGAATGGAGAGATTAAGATTACTTCATTTGCCAGTTTACACAAGGTAACCTGAATTTGTGTTACCGTACATCCCTCCTACAGTAGATTCACACACACACACACACACACACACACAGCCCTATAGATTCAACCATGGACCTCTCAGTTATTAAACACCCTCTGTACCTCTGGGCCAACCTGCCGCCTCGTGATAGAGGAGAGAGAATGAACAGAACGAAGGAGGACTCACCAAACAAACACGGAAGTGAGCCACTTCAAACATGCACTGAGTGCTGGATTAATGGCTAATCCTTAAGCCTATTTTTACCTATTATCTTAAGGGCAGTGTGTATACAGTGACAGAGTAATCTTTTTAAAGTAGCGGTTTTAACTACAGATGTACTAATGCTGGTGTCAGATATCAGCTAAAATAGGGTATCAGTGTCAGAGATTTATTCAACTATATAATCTGATAGCAAGAGCCATGTGTAACAGATCAGAAATAAAGTGAAGCAACTTGATATTCTGTTTTTCTTTTCCATACACAGAAGAATGTTCGATCTCTCTAATGGAGGAAAAGGTTTAATAGTTCAAACTGTTTTGTCCGGTGACGGCAAATATGTGGTCTGTTTATACTGTTCTGTTAAAGTAATGAGCAATCTAACTATCTGTTCATAGAGGCTGGGACTGGGGTTTTAACAATTCTGATTCTGCTTATTGATTTGATTCCTTAGCAATTCTCAATATGTTTTTTTTTTTTTTTCCATTTCTTTTAAAACTTGCCTCATTTTTAGATAGAAAAGTTTCTTTCTGTTGGGTTTAAATTCAGTATTGTGTATTGTACATTGCTGTAGCAGCATGATAGATCAGAAACAATCCCATAATATGTCACTCTGTGGATAATGTTGCGTTCAGGTCAATTTCACAATATTCCAATTCTACGTATCGTTGGTAACCTGGTGGGTTTCTGTGAAAGACAGCAATTTGTTCTCTGGATGCGGACACATCCTGTCTAGTTCGAACATCGTCCACTTTCACATGCACACTGACACTTGGATCTTAAATTTATTATGACAGCTTTGATTAAGATACGAGTCAAGCAAACTTGACCAAATTCAGTTTGGACTAAACATCTTATTTCTAGCAAGCCTCCCTCCCAGATGTTTCACGACAGTTTGTGACTTTTCCAACATGCATTTAACATGATATGTTGCTGATGTTTACAACCTTTATTGAGTCAGATATGTAAGATATGTAACCCAACAGTTTAGCCCAAATATCCAACACTATACAAACATCACTGTAGTTGGCAGCAGGGAAATGCTCACATAGATAGGGAAGCCACATGGGAGGAGAAGCTGACCTAGGCCTAGTGCACATTTTCACTTGTGTTAATAGCTTAATCAAATCATTTTCACAATCAGTAAGGGCAATAGGCAGGATTGAGTGTGAGAGAGGGGCATTGCTCTGGCGTCATTGTGTGTGTGTGTGTGTGTGTGTGTGTGTGTGTGTGTGTGTTGATGAGGAATGTATAGCCCATATAGTCAGGCTGACTACCTTCCTCTAGCGCTGTGAACGTCGTAAAAAACCCCACCAAAGAGGAAAAGGATGTAGAGAAAGTTCCATAGCCTGAGTGTTCTCATTCCTGTGTGTGTGTGTGTGTGTGTGTGTGTGTGTGTGTGTGTGTGTTTGTCTATAAGAGCAGTAAAGAAACCTGAGAGAGTGATTTATTCAGCAAATGGAAGGAAATCAGTGTTGATACAGTGATGGTGAGATTGTGTGTGCCTGCATGTTACAGCTAAAATGCTGAGAGTCACATTAGTGAGATGAGAAGTTGATTCCATTCTAGCTAAATCATCCACTAATCACTCAGGGCCTAATGCAGATTGCATAAAGTTATGTGGGATTTACACGGATTGAGATGTTTAGCTCTTACTGAGACTTGAAGAGTTCCCCAGTCTGCGTTTGTGTCCATGCTTGTGTCGTCTATGACATGTTTGATGCTCAATCCAAAGTATGATTGCAGAAGAAAAGAACATCAAGGATCGAGCTGCAAAATGGTGACTTGGCCGACAAGAACAAATAATCCAAGAAGCTTCAAGACCCGCTGCGAGAACGACGCTTTATGTCCAAACTAGCTGGTACAAATGAACAGTCCTATACTCTATAGCACAGTCTATAATATAAATAGTCTATAGTACAGTCTAGTGTAGTAGTCTGCAGACTGTAGTACAGGGCCAGCAATCTATGGATGGTAAAAACAGCAGGGAAAATGAACACCTGTGTCTTCAAAAAGGCACAGCTGCTCCTTTGTGATCACGGCCTTATTCAGTTCCTTGAAGTTTTTGCCACTCAATTCATATCGTATTAGAAGTCTTTGGTGTTCATGCGTGTGTAGAATTTGTGTTTTATTTCAGGAAACTGATGGGGGCCCTATACATATTGCAGCGTTTCAGGTGTGTAAGGGTTCACACAAACGCACAAAATCATAATCTGCCCGTCTTACATATTCATCACCTCAAGGTCTCTGCTAAAAGCAATGAAAAATACCAATATTTACCTTTTAAAGCTTTCTCATGACTACAGTGAAATGGAAAGCAAGTAGACCTGGCCAAATAGTAGCAGAATGAATCTTGAATATTTGAAAGAACAATCTGAATTTGAAGAACGAGCGCAAGATTTATCTCATCCTGTGATGAGATGAAGTGATGTGTTAAGGTATCTGGCAAGATAAATTGAGCACACATTAACTAGTTCAAACCTTTGAAACAATATAAATATGTCAGTGATATAAAATAAATATATGAATGCCCCGCAGAAGCTCCAACTTTTCAGGAATTGAGAAAAACTGGTTGTGTCTACTGTGATGCAGTAGATGGGCAAGGAATTGAACGACTGATTGAATCAATCAATCAATCAATCATCAAGTACAGAGCCTTTTCTAACTGGATTTGACCACACTGCCCTTAGTCCAGAGGCAGCAGGGCTTGAGAAGAGGCAGTACTGGGCCAGAGGGTTGTGGCTGTATGTGTGTGTCTGTGTGTGTGTTTGAGGGGTAGTTATGCTGCGGTGAGAGGGTGTGTATGTGAGGAGGGGGGACAAGGGTGGGGCACATAACACACACACACACACACACACAGACTATACACACAACTTGGGTACAGCCACCCCCGTCTAGATGATAACAATAACAGGAGGAGGGAAATGCTTTCTGTGGCGAGAAGGAAGAGAGGGATGGAAGGAAGAAGGGAGGGAAAACAAGGAAAAGGAAGGGTAGATAAGAAGAGGGGGAAATGACAGAGGAGTGGAGCGGAGAGAGGAAGAGAGGATAGAAGGGGAGAGGAAGGGAGCAAGGGGAGAGCGCAGAAGAAGGGAAGACGAGAGGAGCGGGTGAGGAGATGGACGGTAAAGGGAAGGAGGGACAGGAAAGGTGGAAGACTAAGAATAGAGGCAGACGACAGAAGGGTTGAGAAGGAGAATGGAGGAACGAGAGGAGGAGAAAGGAGAAGAGAGAAAGGCGGAGGACAGAAGAATCAAGAACAGAAGCATTTGGAGCCGAGAGTCGGTTGTCTCCCCCAACCACAGGAAACCCCTGTTGGCAGCTTGACAGATCAGCTTCCTGTATGTGTGTGTGTGTGTGTGTGTGTGTGTGTGTGGTGGAGGTCTGGGTGTGGTCCCTCCGACAGCAGGGAGACAAACAGACAGCCCGGCCCCTCCGAGGCCTCCTCCCTGGGGTTTGCCCCGGCCTCTTTCCTCCCTAATGGTGGTCCTTCAGTAGCTTCCTGGTCTCTCTTACCTCAAACTCTCTGAGGCTTCGTGTCGCCGCAGCTGGAATCACCAAACTAGGGACCCGCTTGACTGACCCAGTTGGACTTGTTTGATTGACAGTTTGTGGCGTTCCCTGGCGGTCACAGTGGGCCGGTCCAAACTGGCCCCCATCGGGCCCACAGGACACACTTTACCCCAGGCACAGAAGTGTCTGCTCCCATGGGAAAATGTGTGGAATAGGTGCTTTGGATGAAAGCAATTCATCAAACGTCCTTTGTTATTTTTTATCTCATGCATTATGATATCTTCCAACATCGGTCTTTAAGGTGCTACATGTAGCATTTTAACATCAAAAAATCAGTACCACATGAATTGAGACATTAGTGCGATTAACGTAAACATTGCAGTTACTGGCCCTTCTTGATCTTCAAAACAAATGCACAAGAAGCAACACCAGGGAGAGGAGGAGGTTGGTGCTTATTTATCATCTTCAGTTTCTCAGTGACGTTTAAACCAGCTGTGCAAGTCTGTTTTTTTTTTTAAGGTGAACTGCAGAGCTGTCAGGCAGCAATGTGAGAGGGATGAAGGGGTTGACGCCGCCTTGTTAGTTCAAATTCTGACATGCATCTAACTATAGCTCTTTCGGGGGGAAATAAGAGGGGAGACATCAGTTTACTTCCCCACCGTACCACTTGTTATATATGAGCAAATTGGCAACTAGCTGTCAAGGAAGGTAATAGACATAATTATATAGTGAGTACCATATGCTCTAATAAGTTAACAAGTACTTACAGAAACAACGTTGCCATGTGGAAAACCTCTCAGCTGGTGTTTTTCATTTTCTTACTTTTCTGACTTATGTCCCTCTGTGTGCAGCTTCAGCTTCATGATCACAAGAAGCAAACACACAATAAAAAAATATATGGCAAATAATCTGCTTAATTCTTGGAGATGCAGCTGTATTTTCACACACACCACTTTATTCAGTCAAACTGTTTTTGCCGCCTGCATTCATGGCCAAGTGGACAAATATAACATTGTGAAATACATGATTGACATGCAAGTAAGAAGTAAGCCTAGTTTTCTCAGTCGTGTGTGTGTGTGTGTGTGTGTGTGTGTGTGTGTGTGTGTGAGTGTATGTGTGGTATGTGTGTGTATATATAGACACAAAGGAAGAATGTTAGTGACTGAAATGGCTCTGTTATTTTGTTGTTGTTTTGGGATGGGACGGCCTATTTTACTGCAGCACGAAGAGTGTCACGCGCATCCAAAAATACAGCGAGCCGTAGTGGACAAATATAACCATTGTGTATTTACTGCAAAGGCTATAAATATAAACTGCTTTCTTTAGTTGAGGCTAAAACACAGAAAGAAAAAAAAAAGAAAGGAAGAAAAAAAAGAAACAGAAGGAACAACTCCCAGACTGGTGACGGGGGGGGGGGGTTGGTAGTAGTTGTGGGGAGAGAGGAGGAGGAGGAAGGGGGGAGGAAAGAGAAAGGGAGGGAGAGGAGAGAAAGCGAGGGAGAAACCATAAAGGAAGAAGGAAGGAAAGAACCCAAACCAACCAAAACCTAGCTGGCATTTTTCCTGACTCCTGCCTAATGGCATGTAGTTAGTGGACTTGGAGAGAGACGAGGTGGTAAGAAAAAAAAAAACGGAAGAGGATAGAAAGAAAAACAGAAAGGAGAAAGCGGGAGAAAACTGAAGATACACACACACACACACACACACACCTAGAGAGAAGAGGGAGAGTAGATGAGAGCCATCCTGGTTTACCGTTTCTAATCCTCTCCTCTCCTCTCCTCTGTTGTTTTGATCTGTGCAGGGTCAGCATGACTACTATTGAAATCTGTTGACTCCTCTTTTCTTGTTCCCCCTCTCCTTGTCTCATCTCTTCTCTTCTCTTCTCTTCTCTTCTCTTCTCTTCTCTTCTCTTCTCTTCTCTTCTCTTCTTAGCTTGTGTCATTATTTCCCCTCCTGCTGCCCTATTGGCCTGGTATCGTCTACCAGAAGGGATTTTTCTCAAGAAATCAAGCCAAAAGAGGGAGCCCACATAGCATGAGCCTGAAGCAAGTATGAAGCAGATCGCAGACACTCACTTTTTTGCCAGTCTTGGAATTTGTCATCACAACTAATTTCACAGCATTTAATGAGAAAATGCATCCTTGAATAAAATGGGCGGTTGTACTTTTTCACTTTTAAATTTGACGTAACTGTGAAACAATATGTGCTTAGAAAATCCATCAAGAAGAGAAACAGAATGTGCATACTATCAGGAAAAAAAGTCAATGTCCAAACAGATGCATACATGAAGTGAATAAAAATAGTGCAATGACAAAAAAATGAAACATAAAGAGCAAAGACTCGGCTACACCATCTCCAGTTTGTTCACCAGCACTTTATGTATTAAATTCTGCTTTTTTGCATCATAAGCCTCTGTTTGGACATTCTCCTTTTTTCCTGATTGTGTGCTGATTCTTTGGCTTAATATTTTTAAATCTAGGCACCTGTAACTGACCACTATATGAGCTTGATTTTTAAAGAACGCATATGTACCCCATTTCTTTTCTTAGAAAATACATGAAATGTCAGCCAGTGAGCACAAAAACCCTAAAAATAACAACAACTCAATCACCTGCATGAATTGTCTATAAACCTGAGAAACCCCAAAAGTTTCCCTGTATCTCTCAAAGACCATTTCTTTCAGGAACTAAGATATAAACAGCCTTGTTTTCAGATTGACCGCCAAGTTTATCCAATGGGTTTCATCAGATCAAGGGTGGTAGAATTTTCTAAACCCATAGAGGAGCATGCAATCCTTCAACTGAAGTAAAAATGTGAAATCAGCAAAATTGGAGATAATCACGATAAAGGTGTGTGTCTCCTTATTCACCACTGTGTTAGCTTCACTCAGAGCTTGTGTTTATGGTTCCAGTGTAACATCTGTCCCCTCTCTGTATTGATTCCTCGCCATGGAGGAGGAAAAGTCAGTTTGGATGGATCTTTCTCCCTCTCTTCTTCTGCTTCTTTACTCCCTCCTTCTCTCTTCCTGTCACCCTCCTTCACTTCAAGCCTCTCTCCCTCTCTTTTCTCCTTCTTTTTCTCTGCTCACCTCCATCCTTCCATCCGTCCCTCCCTCACTCTTTTGCCTGCTCTTTCTCCTTCTTTCCCCTCCCTCCCGCCCTGCCTCCCTCCCCTCTTTCTCCTCTCCCTCCCTCCTCTCTGTCTGTCCTTGAATGAATGCTCTCTGACTAGTGGAACATATGCTGCTGGTTGTTCAATACCCACCCTCTGAGCGAGGGTGCGTCCATGCGTGTGTGGCTCTGTGTGTGTGTGTGTGTGTGTGTGTGTGTGTGTGTGAAAGAGACAGAGAGTGTTGCGGTTGTGTGTTTGTGTGTCTGTCCTTGTGTGAATACGGGAGAGAGAGAGAGAGAGTGTGTGTGTGTGTGTGTGTGTGTGTGTGTGTGTGCGTGTGTGTGTGAATGAGGGAGGCAGAGGGAGAGTTGTGTGTGTGTGTGTGTGTATGTGTGGTGTGTGTGTGTGTGTGTGTGTGTGTGTGTGCGTGCGTGCGTGCGTGCGTGTGTGTGTGTGTGTGTGTGCGTGTGTGCATGCGTGTGTGTGTTCATTGAAACATATGCCTCCTGTTGCACATCGGCCATCTGTTCCCTGAATGGACTGATGGAGTGCTGCTGTAACCATGGCGATAGGCCATTCAGTCAAATAGCCCTTCAAACAACCCCTGGCTCTGTGTGTGTGTGTGTGTGTGTGCGTGTGTGTGTTTGTGTTTATGTTTAGGAATTGACTGGCAGAGTGGAGGAATTCCCACATGTTGATGAAATGAGGTTGACCCTCCAGGATGACCTGCTTCTTCCTTCATCTTTTACCAAATTCTCCTTTCGTCTTTCCTCTTATCTCCAATTGCACAAGGATGTTTTGATACTGTAGCTGACTGCTGACATTGTCCCCTACATGGAGAAGGTGTTTGATGACCCGGACACCCAGCCAAACCATTTACAAACCAGTAATAAAGCATTATAGATTGTTATAGAACAATAGACATCAGTGGGAAAATTCTGCAGGACTCAGACATTTTGGTTCCAGCCCACATCTTGTACACCGAGCAACACAATATCCCAATATGGTTTAAAATCATTTTGAAGTGTGTTTTATTTTCCTTAACCTAAAGTTGGATGCAATATACTCAGAACACTTGGATTATGCTGCATGAGCTGTATGGAGAAATGTTATGGTCATTTTTATGTTTGAAAACCACTGAAAGAGGTTTTTTGAGTCTTTATCATACCATGTGACCACTGATAGTAAAGAACAAACTATGGGTCAAAGCCAGAAGTGATTCAGCAATCTGTTGTGGCGGGTCAAGAGAGGAAATGTTTTAATGAGCCAGGGACCCAGGACAGGAAATTTTGACTTTGAGAGTTGGTTGCCTTGAGTCACATAAATAATGACTGAAAATAAATTTTCAAATGAAAACAAATTTGTCATTTGGCTTCTTTTGGAGACTTAAAAAGGGTTAAGAGCTCCAGCTCTAAGCGGTATTACAATGCCCACAGAGATTTCTTTCTAATTATAGGATGTTGGAAATGGAGAATATCTCTATAATCATTTTAATTCAATTTTCACAAAAACAGACAAGCACATTCTGCGCACGCACACACACACACACACACACACACACACACACACACACACGCACACATACAAACAGCAGCAGCAGGGCAGCACTGAAAATGAATATTGAGTCTCAACTGTCTCTAACCGCTGGTCTATTCATCTGCACTCAGTCAGGCCATTCACCAGCCCCACCCTCTCTCTCACACACACACACACACACACACACACACACACACACACGCACACATACGCATGCACACGCACGCGCGTGCACACACACACACACACACACAGAGATTGACCCCACCTACCTACTACTTTCTCTCTCTGTTTCTCTCTCTCTCACACACACACACACACACACACACACACACATATACAGACGCTGATGCCCCCCTACACACACACTGGCCCCACCCACCTACTACACGCACACACACACCCTGCTCCACCCAATACAGTGGTCTGCCGGCCATATGTCAGCCCCTCTCCTCTGAGACACCTCTCCTGGGACCCCAGTTCTTTAGTGTGTGTGTGTGTGTGTGTGTGTGTGTGTGTGTGTGTGTGTGTGTGTGTGTGAGTGAGTGAGTGTGTGGCATCTCCTCTCTCTCTCTCTCTCTCTTGCTCTCCCATCTTTCCTGTCTCTCTCCACTGTTCTGTCAAGTAAAAAGAAAACATGTTACTCCAGCTGACCACATAACATTTAGTGTTTCTCAAGTTCCTGTCTGGTACAGAAAAAGGCTATTTTCAAGAATGAGTTTCAGATGTAAATACAGTAGGTGTGTGTTTTATTTTAAGCCCGCTGAAAACCCACTGTTACCGAGAGTAGCAATGGCATATATTGCTGATCCCAAAAGACAATGAGACAATTGCTTTCTGGTTCCTGAGACTGAATGAGAAAGGCTGATTTTACAGTCTTGGTTCAACTGTCAACAACAGCAGAAAACAAGTAGGTGTTTGACCAAGATGTTCAGACTGTATGTGTGTGTGTGTGTGTGTGTGTGTGTTCTAGTAGCAGTAGTATGAGGAAGGCAGTAGTAAAGCCCCCAATCGGTTGCTGCCTAAGCAACTTCCTTCCTAGCTCAGTGTGTGTGTTTGGGTGTGTGTGTGTGTGTGTGTGTGTGTGTGTGAATCAGGCTTAACTCAGCTTGTACAAACATTTTCACAAGTATAGTGCAATTACCAGACGATATTTCACAAAAGACAACGTTTGTTTTAGGGTTGAGAATGAAGATTTAGGGTCAGAATTGGATTTAGACTAAGGTTAGGATATAGTCAGCTCTTACTGGGCCAGTAAGACGTTAACGGTGGCCCAGTTCTGGACTATCTATTTCTCACCCAGTGATAAGCTTGGTATCTTTGCCTCTTTGCTCTGCTGCTGGCTCTCGTGCCTTTCTCTGACCGACTGGACACCGCCTCACAGTGGTTACAGTGTAGTTAGAGAGCGGGGGGGAGCAGACATGGCGGTGTGTACAAAGCCAAGAGAAAAAGGGTTTTTTTTTTTTGTCATGGCAGCAGCAGTGATGAATCAATCCGTCCCCTTTGTCAGCGATTTATGAGTCAAGGGGATTGAACTGGCTCAGTTTTTTTGAAGGCAGAGACAATTACCACAAACACACACTTAATGCCAAGAGCAATAACAAGACAAGAGCTGGCAGTGCTTCGCCTGTATGTTGTGATACCTATTATTAATGTGTTGGCAAGGCACATGAATTGAGAGACTTACCATCCTCATGAATTTCCCCTCTGGTTTAAATGGGTTTTTTTTCCATGTTATTGCTGGTTACATTTACAGAAAAGCTTCTATCATGATGGCAGTGATGGCTCATCCACCAGTACAGTAAGTGCAACAAGGGCTGATTTATACTTTAGACATTTGACAAAGTTGTTACAAATCCTACATTTCAAATTATTCACAATCAATTACTTACTGTGTAATTGATTGTATGTGTGTGTATAATAGAGAGTTAATAGAGAGTTATCGCAGTACATTCTCATTTGGCATTTAGCTGATGCTGACAGACAGCAGCTGAAAACAGAAAGCTGCTGAAGAGGATGTTGAACAGTAGAAACAACACCTTCAGATGCTTTGACACTAATTAGCTCCAGGATGACCCCCCTGCACACACACAAAGACACACACCCTCGACTGCAAAGACACTTTCATCAACAGCAGCTCTGCTTCCAGGGAGCAGCTGGGTTACAGTCTGAGTTCAAATCCCTCAGGAGGAGCAACACAGAAAGTATGAGTTTAAAAACAAACGTTACTCAAACCCTGTTCTCATAATCACCACCACCAAACCGCAGAGATTTAAGTTTATTGCTATACCTGGCAGATTACCTTCTTTTTCCACACAGATAGATTTTCTTAAGCCAGAGACAACACCATTTAAAATGCATTGTAAAATGTCTAAGGTTGATTTGTGTCAGTGGGAAATTTGAACAGTTTTTCTCTCAGCTTTCTCTCAACAAAAAGTTTCCTCTTTTTGGAGATGCGCAGTTTCTTCGGGACACTGCTGCCATCCAGCATGAATGGGATAGCCTATAACTTTTTCATGGCACACTTAAGAAAAACAACAAAATCCAAGACACATCAAATTAACCTGGAGGGAAAGATTATACATGGAATTTAATTCTAATGAAGTAAACGTAATAAGTTAGTTTGACATTGATTTTCTTCTGCAAAATCTAAAGACACGCCTGATCTCACTCCACATTGTGCTATTTTAGTGCAAGTGATCTAGGAATCTCATTTATCAGGACGATATCTGGGCTTTACATGTCCCAGGTAAAGCTGACCTGCACCTGCTTGGCTTAAAAGCAAAGTAACAACGCTGATGATGGCTTATTGCTGAAACGCGTCCGTCGTTTGTGCTCTATAGCTGCCCATTCAAATATATGATAAAAGGACATTAAGAGTGCTGGCTTTTCTTTCTTCATGTATTAAAAGCAAAGTAACCCAAGCCAATCAGAGGACTGCATCTACCCATGTGCCTACCAATAGCTGAGATCTTAATGTATAACGTGCCTCCTAGTGACCGCAGGCGCGAGTCTCCTGGGCACAGATTCATTTTGGTCCCACGGCCCCGCTGAGCTTCTGCTTTTTGTTTCGTGGGTCTGTCTTGAGCAGTTGTAAAGTTACCTTGTTTGACGGACACAGAAAAACATGCAACCACACATGATGAACACAATATATCTCTGTGTATGCGGTATGTAATAACGTGCAACAACAATTGAATCATAGAAAATATTCTGATTCAGCAAACACAGCATTACTGACCGCAGTATCGTAAACTAGTCATGGTTAACCGAGATGTCTTTATGCATTCTGTATGTAAGCATGCAAGCTATAGCTGCGCACCACATCTGGCTGTGTGTTCGTGAGCTAGCCCTTCAGCTGCAAACTCCCCGAGCCCCAGACCATCTTCTGACTCTGTTGTTTATTTCTTTCTTTGTCTCTTGATGTCTTCCTTTATTTTGTTTGCTCTTTCTGCGATCAGTCTTGCCACTCTCTCTTTTTCCTTTGTCATCCTCTTCATGTTTTTTTTCTCTCTGCTGCTCTTTTTTCTCCTCTTTCTGTATGTAAGTAGAACTGTAAAGAGGCATCTTAGTCTCTCGCTCTCTCTCCCTCTCTCTCTCTCTCTCTCTCTCACACACACACACACACACCTACACACACACACATGCACACACACACACACACACACACACACACACACACACACACACACAAAGAGACCTCTAGCGTTGTGGTTGACTGATCCAAGCCTCTGGTTCTGCCTAGAGTAAAGAAGTCTAGCTAGTCTCCAGCAGATCGGGATGGGAGTGCTTGTGTGTGTGTGTGTGTGTGTGTGTGTGTGTGTGTGTACCCATCTCACTGTCTGTCTATCCGTTTGTCTGACATACTATTATTACAGTATAGTGTTATTATACTGTTGGTCTGACTGACAGACTCACGTCCCACAAAAACCCCTGGGGTCTTAAACACACACACACACCACACAAACACACACACACACACACACACACACACACACACACACACACACACACACACACAAATGATCACATCCAAACACTCAACATACCCCCTGATCCCAAACCCCTACAGACCCTTAGCTTCTACTCAGCAGCTCTTCTACCTGTTCCTGTGTTTTCTGTGACATTCACAAACAATGAGCCTCTGTGTTCACGCAGCACTCCACCGACACTGTGACACCCAATCCTTTGCTTTCCCCTGATGTCACGGCTCCCATCTGCAGCCATGTTGCACCAGCCATTTTGTGTCTGTCCTAATGATGGCAATAACAAAATCGATCAATTTGCGTTCGTGTTAATAAGTCTCTCAGAATGCTGTGAGACCTTCATCCTCACAGATTAGTTTAATCCTGAACTACTTGCACCAAGCTCCTACGATAACACAGATTCTAAGCCACAATATATGTGGGTAGGCCTTTATATATATGAGTGTGGTGGGGAATATTGTAAGTGTCTACATTTTACCAACAAATAATCTCAAACTGTCACCATTACCTGCCAAGCTAAAATTAGATGTTATAAAACTCAGTTATTATCAGTCATTGTCTTTAATGACCCCAAACAAATGTTGTAAGTATTATGTTCAATAAAATGTATTTGACCAGGTAGTCCCGTTGAGAACCAATTTCTGTTTTACAAGGGAGACTTGGCCAAAGTAATAAAGTAATGAATCAGAGCAGTATTCACTGTCAGCCAATATTTAAAGTGCTATTGCTGCATGCTTAATCTTTACCGAGGGTGCCAATAACTCTGAAGGAAAGTGTACAATCCTTCTACACAATATTAAGAAGACTTCTGTCATTTTGCACGTCATTTTGCACAAGCCATGTCTCAGTTATCTCAAGGTTAAAAAAAACCTTGAGAACCCCTTCAGTAATATCTCCTCTTCGTCAATGAAGTGGATTTGATGAGCAAAATCAAAAGGAGGGATCATAGCTTTCACCTTGTCTCGCCTGGTTAGTTTATTTCATGGAAAGAACAGGTCTTCCTGATATTTTCCATACACAATAAACAAAAATGTAACATTGCATCTCTAACTAATTTTCTCTAAATCAGTATCGTAATACTGCAGACTGATTTATATTGTCCTATTCGTTTTTTATCTCCTAAGCCATACAAGATCATACGAATAACACACAAGGATTTCATTTTAGGGTGGATTTTCCCTTTAACTAGATGGTCAGTTGCATGGAAATGCCGTCCCCCCTGCTGATGGAAACTGCTGTTGCTGTTCCACTTCTCAATGGCATTCCTGTGTTAATGCATGAATCATGACACTTTGACTCTCTCTTTCTCTTTCTTCCTCTCTCTCACTCTCATTCCTGTTGCTCTACCTCTCTTTTTGTCTCTCTGTCTCTCTTGCCCCCCCCCCCCCCCCCCCCCTCAGTAACGGTTTAACCCTCTGCAGATGGATTTCTGTTGGGACTTCCTCTGAAGTGTTGATGGGTCACATGCATGACCACCAGGTTAACAAGCAGGTAGGTTTGGGGGTGGTGGTGGTGGTGGGGGGGGGTATAGGAGGTGATGGTCAAAGGTCAGGATAACAGGGAAATCCCACAGGTCAATGCATGGCCACCAGACCTGTACTGGGATGATTGCTGCTTTGATCTGCTGCTAGTCTAGACCACTTATTCATTAACAGGTGAAAAGGGAATATTACTTATTCTACTGCCTTGGCACTATTTTGTCCCTTGTACTCTTTACTGCCTGGCTGTTACCACTGTTGGTGATAGACTAATTTAAACTTGGATATATTTAGTTGTAGCTACAATATTTATAGTTGCAGATACTGTTGCTTTGGATACAAATAAATAAGCCTTGAATGCAGTTTACTGCTATTACTGAACACATCTAGTGAATCTATATAAGCAGAATGTCTAGTCCTCTATTTGCATGCCTTGCACCTTTTGCACTTGACGTCTGAAGTGTCAGAAACTCCTGTGTAACAATATAATTTGAAGTAATTTCAAATTCAAGTAACATTTATTGTTTTGATACTATTGATTCCCTGAAGGAGATATTCATGTTTTCTCTTTCCCTCTCCACAGGAACATCAGATTGCAGTGCCAGCTGCAGAACAGTGCCGCTGGACCAGGTAGGGATTAGGTGTCCTGCTAAGAGACACTTCAGCAGGGCGAATGCTTGCTGTCATGGAGGCTTGATGCCGAGCCTACAGTTGAAAGAAGTCTCCCTAATCACTACGCCACCCTGCGGCCCAAAACTTGGTTTGATGCCATCGTGTCTTTTTTAAATTTATTCCCTGACTGGGAATCAAACCCAGATTGTAGCAGCAAGAGCTACCAAATCCTTTCAACAGCTAATGTCTTCATCCTCATGGAAGTGTCCTTGAGCAAGACACAGAATCCCTGTCCGCTCTAGAGACACATGGCTGATCACTCTCTCAGTGGGGATATGTGAAGACAGGAATTCATAATTACAATGCATACACTATGTTCTTTGAGTGTACTAAATATTGAAGACATCAAAGCAGGAATTCCCAAATTTCCTCATATCCTTTCTCTTACCATCTACCAGATCTGGTGAGCTGAGAAGAACTTGGGATGGAGCATTGACTTTCTCTTGCTTTACCTGTGTCTTGATCACTCTCTTTCATTTTGTCTCCAATCTTCTTTCTCTTACTATCATCTACCAGATCTGATGAGCTGAGAAGAGAAGTGTGTCTCTATCGCTCTCCTGCCTTTCTGCCTCGTCTGTATGTGTGTGATTCTCACAGAGAGTATAAAATGAATCTGTAATTGATTGGGAGAAATGGTATCCAACGGCGCTGTCTATGGTCTGCCACCAACAGCTCTCCACTGCCTGGAATGTGAGCTAGGTTGAATCAAACACTGTTGGCTATGAAACGAGCCTCAAAACATGACAAATATTGTTAAATTAGTTGTATAGCCTCACCATCACTTCTGCCACCTGACAAAGTTCACTTTGAAAATTTGTAGCCCCAGAGAAAAAAATAAAGGGAAAAGCAGCAGTTTAACTGACCTTTTAAACTCTGTCGCACCATGGTGGCGTCTTCCTCTGTGTAAATCACTGTCATGGCTGTAAATGTCTGACTGGGAAACTCTTTGATCGCAGTAAGGAGAGAGAGACAGAGAGAGAGAGAGAGATAGAGATGGAGGAAAGAAGGAGAGAAGGTTGAGAGCAGAGCAGAGGGGAAGAGAGGAGGTAGAAAAGGCAGGAGAGGATATCCACACAACACCAGTGAGCAACTTGCAGAGTTTTCCAACTGAGCCACAACTGGGCAGAGAATTTTTTAACATTCATGTTAAATTGTAGTTCATTTCAAAATAAGCCTATTTCTATTTTCCAAATTAAAATATTTGTTCAAAGGGTTATAGCCTTATCCCATTTTTCCCAAGTCAAATTCATTATTTGCTGAAAATGCTATACGCTAATCCTAATGATGACAATTAGCTCCACGTGGTGTGAGGCAGGCGCTTATTCACACACACACACACACACACACACACATACACACACACACACACGCACACACACACACACACACACACACACACACACTTGTAAATAGTGTTCTTCCATTCCTTTTGGAGTGTATGTGTGTCTGTGTGGAGGGGGTAACAGCCCAGTAAAGAAGCCTATAGCCTCCTCAGCAGGTACATGTCACCTCATCCTGCTCTTTGATAAGCACAGACACTTCCCTTTAGCATGGGGCTGTCAAACACACACACACACACACACACACACACACACACACACACACACAATTTCCCTCTCTTTGTCCTGTCACGGTTGCCCTCCTTATCGCTACCTCCTCTGTGCACGCGTGTGCATATGTGTGTGTGTGTGTGTGTGTGTGAGAGAGAGAGAGAGAGAGAGAGAGAGAGAGAGAGAGAGCGAGAGAGACAGGAAGAAAGAAAGAAAGAAAGAAAGAAAGAAAGAAAGAAAGAAAGAAAGAAATAACACACATCCAGAAGATGAGTAAGATGCTGAGCAAGGCACAGCAAGACTGTGGAAGAAAGAAAGAAAAAAAGAAAGAAAGAAAGAAAGAAAGACAGAAAGGTCCTCAGAGCGGCCTGTTAAATAGTGTATATGAGGCCTGGTCTCCTTAGCATGTATCTGTTAAAGGGAACAGGATGTGTTTGTATGCGTGTGTATGTATGTATGTATGCGAGTGTGTGTGTGTGTGTGTGTGTGTGTGTGTGTGTGTGTGTGTGAGAGAGAGAGTGAGAGAGAGAGAGAGAGAGAGAGAGAGAGGTCGTAATCTAACAGAAAGCCAGGAGGCAGGTAATGACCCCGCTGCCTTTAGAGCACACATGCCAATTCCTCCAAACTGGTACATACAGCATCATATACTACTCTAATGACGCTGCTGCTAGATGATCCACTGTGTGTGTGTGTGTGTGTGTGTGTGTGTGTGTGTGTGTGTGTGTGTGTGTGTGTGTGCGTGTGTGTATGTGTGTGTGTGTGATAAAGCATTTCCCTCAGAAATGTTTCATGTAACACTCTCCATTGAAAGCAGTAGCATACTTTACTACCTTGTAAAATGACTGCACAGGACCTAAGAGTGTGAATAATAGTTGAGGCTTGAAATTTACATTAAGACTGGGGGTTCAGTAATGAAATCAGTGGAATATTGTTATGAAAATAGAAACACAATTAACTTCGTGTGTGCATGTGTGTGTCTATTACTGTCTATTACTTTTCATGAATCACAAATATAGGCTATATTTCTACACAGCTTGATGAGATAATGGCAGCTTAAGAAATCCTGACTGTGAAAACAGTGCAAATACTTACAGTGCAATGCTTATATTCTGTATTTGATTCTGATCTTATCTTTTTCTTCAACTGTTTCCATATTGTTTTTTTGTTTTGTTATATTACTGTTTTTATTAGTTTATATTGTCTTTCATTCTTTTCTGTCTTTTAACAAAGTACACAAGCAACCACTTAGCTAAATTCCTTGTATGTGCAAATATGCTTGGCCAGTAAAATGATTCTGATCCTGATTCTGATGTGCAGTATGGCGCTTTAGTATGAGAGTGAGTGTGTGTATTAGGAGGTTAGTTACAGGATCATCTCCTACTGTCAATGAGGTGTGAACCCCAGTCTTCTCACCTCCACCCCCCTCCACCCTCCCCACCACCTCTCTCTCCCCCTCCCTCCCCTTTCTACCAGCCCAGGTGTCAAAGCCCCCACTGAGGTGACACTTATCACTGGTCTGGGAAAGAGCTGCTCTGCAACAACACACACACACACACACACACACACACACAGATACCAGAGGATGACTCGGGGTGGAAAATGTCTCCCCTTCTCACCAGATATAAAGGTCTATAGATTATCAGGTCTAGGCAGTGATGACAAAACGATCAGGTTTCCTTGACGACGCAGAGCTTAGCCAACCATGAGACAAAACACTGGGACCAGAACTCTTTTTGGACTGAGAGGGCAGGTGAGGATCCCTCCATGTCTGTCAGCCTCTCTGTTCTCCCTCTGTCTAAAACTGTCCCTTCAAAGATCTACTACTATTCACGGATCTACGTTATCTGGTCATAGTCAGCTCAGCTGGCTCAGCATGTTGGGCCTCGTCTCACACACACACACACACACACACGCACACACACACACACACACACACACACACACACACACACACACACACACACACACACACATTTATCTCTGACTACCTGACTGGTGTCTGTTTTTAGACTGTGTATCTTGCTCTGTTCTCCCTCCTCCTTTCCTCTGAAGATAAATGTGTCAATCACAATGCACAGGATGTGTGTGTGTGTGTGTGTGTGTGTGTGTGTGTGTGTGTGTGTGCGTGTGTGTGTGTGTGTGTGTGTGTGTGTGACGACTTGGGATGTTGAGTCACCCAATATAGGGCAGATAACACGCCAGACAGACAAACAGATTGCCATAAAAACCCAACTATACCATTCACTTGTCAGGATTATGGGACTTGATGAACACTAACCTAATTTACAGTATTACTTTATTAATATAAACTCAATCCAAAATTGTTAGCCTATCAATTGTCATTCTTTTAATTATCCTATAGTATACTCAGCACTGGCCACTTACTCTCCAATCATAGTCTACACTCCTAAATGCTTGAATGTATTTCCATATGTTCAGAGTGCTAAAGGACACTTCCACTGGATAGGATGAGGTGTTGAGACCTTGAGTAATATTTTACCTTTTTCTGCATTTCATGACAAGTGCAAACAATACGCTATATTCATTTGTGGGGACGACAGTAACCAAATGGCTAGAGAACTGACCTTGTGACCAGAGGGTCACCGGTCCAAATTCCCCAACTGCCTGGGAGGGGAAATGACCGAGACACAACAACTGCCATCAAAGTGCCTTTGAGCAAGCTCCTTACTCCTCAGCCACACCAGTGTTCACTACCAACAGACAGCCTGTGGTTGTACTTGGCAGCTGCCATATGTGAACATGTGTACAAGTAGAATGGCCACATATGAAAGCTGTGAAAAGAAAGTATAAAGATTGTCCGCAATAGACTGTATCCTGTACCCCATAAACTCTCAAACACATGGTCCATTGCTGCATCAGATGAGTGTATGTTTTTCTATGCGACATCCTTAAGAATTTCAGGTTCTTGTCAGCATGGTGTTTCTCTGTGTATTTGGCAGAAAGGTTATTGTTACAGTAGGAACACCTGTATGGTTTCTCTCCTGCGTGCGCTCTCTCATACTGCTGAAGATAGCTGCTCTTCTTGAATCCCTTAGGACAGAGAGAGCAATAGTCACGTCAGCTTGTTCCTAAGCATGTCACTATTTCTAGCAAAGCTTTTTCTACAGACGTAAGTTTGACCCAGCTTTTATTTGTTGACTCTGCCAAATGGCTTTTCTGATGAGCTTTCAGGTCACACGAAGTGGAGAATTTGCTGCTGCAGCTCATGGAGGCTTTTTGGATGGTGGCTCCGCTGCTCTCTTGTGGTTCTCTACTCCTCGCTGAGAGAACAACAGTCTGCCAGTGTCGGCGCATGGCTAAGACCTCAGTCGCATGTGAAGTTTCATGTGTTACTGGGTTTAGTTGCCTGATACTGTGAAAATTCTCAATCAAAGCAGAAAAACACATCAGCATGTTTCCTTTTTGTGCTTTCTCAGTTTTTTCAATTCACTGAACCTCAACCTACACTCACAATTTCCCCAACTTCTCTCATGTAATATTTGGCAGTAGATTTTGCTGCAGACAGAGCATTGGAAAGGTTTCTCTACAAAATGAGTTGTGGTGTATTTCTAACTTTTCCTCTGTTTGGAAACTCCTTCAAAAGGAGACTGGTGTGGCCACTTAAGATTTCCAAATCTTTCCCTGTTTTTCTCTTTTTGGAGAATTTTCAGGACTCTTGTCCCTGTGTCTTTCTGTGTCCTTTCCCCCCGGTTATGTTTACTTCTGAGAACCTTTTATCATATACAGGGCAGATGAAGACCTTCTTTTTCAGAGTCACTAAATCAGACTCCTGAGGAAAATGCCTGTGACAAAGTGGACATTTAGGAAGTTTCACATTGGTATGGCAGGTGGGATTTCAATTGAGTCACTATAGCACTTGTTACTCTCGGAGCAGTGGTGGGGGCAGATGTCAGGATGCTCTCTCTTGTGATTCTGCATGCCCCGCACCAGTGAAACTCTTACTGCAGAGATTGCAGTTTAAGATTTTGTTTTTGTGGTCTGGAGATGTCTAGTTAAGACACTCTGGCGAAACCCAGACTGCAGCGATAAGGCCTCTCTTCAGGGTGCTTTCTCATGCGGACGCTCAAATCAAACAACTGGGCAAAAAGGGCGAAGCAGACAGTGCAGCGATGAGTCTTCATGTGAGCGCTGAGTTTGAGCCCATCTGAATATTTCTTGAAAAAATTGGTGCACTGGTTTGTCTCCCTTGGTTTCTCTGTTCACAATAGGAATGACAATTCTGCATGTTCACCAGTCAAAATGAAATATAACTGCTAACTATAACTGGTATCATCACTTGCAGTGTCTATATAATTATCATTGCCCCTTTAACTGGAGGTGTCATCACTTTTGCATCCAAATAATAATGGGTGCCACCTCTTGTACAAATAGTCTAGTCAGTTGTGCTGTAATTGTCCCTGTAATTGGGGGTGCCATCACTTGTGACATCCCTATAATATACATATATAATAACTGTGTCCCCACATGTGGTGTCCTCATAAATGGTGTTGTGCATTGTGCTGTCCCTATAATCTGTGCTGTCACATGACAAGTCCTAATCTGTGCAGTGACGTCTGGTGTCTTTGCAGTTGATGTTGTTGTCACTTGTAATGTCTTTGTGCCGCCAACTTGCACATAAAAACTTGTAGTGTTGTCCTTTTGACTAGTTATATTGTAATACTGGTAATATTGAATATCTTTTGGGCTGCAGCTGTCACTCTGTCTCTTCCAGGTGACATTGTGCCTCAAATTGAGACGGCATGTTTGATCTGTTACAACACAGCATGCTGGCCTACACATATAAATGAATTTATATGCAGGGATAGGACTTAAGTATTACAGACACTTGCCAGGCACATTGATTTGGTTACCATTTTAAAACTATTTTAATACAATAGCCATCCCCCATTATTATTCATTGGCTAACATGACAGTCAAGGGCATTGCTCCAGGCTTTAAAAACACACAAAAACAAGAAATTTAGTTACTTTCCATTGCTTCGACTCTCATGAATGCATTTGAGGAGAAACTCTCAAAGTTGGTCCATCTGTATCCCCACCTGTATGATTACTCGCGGCATGACTACAAGGACACCAGGAAAGCATTCAATTCCTGGCTTCAGTTGCTCCTGGAGGACAATTGAGGCCTAGCTCTCTTTCAGTCTCTATACAAATGAAATCATTAGATTGGTGACTGTATCTCCACTGTAAGATTGGGCCAGTTCAAATCAAGTCCATCTATATTATCCCTAAGAGGGACACTGGGGTGACAGCAGCATCCACATTAAAAAAAAAAATTAAATTACACATGGGGAGAAAAAGAAAGAAGAAAACACTAAAATCCTGAAACATCATGAACCAAAGAGACCCCCACCCCTCTCAGTCTACAGTCTGTTAAAGTGCTAATTGCATAGACATGGATGAGTTCTAGTCCTAGACTTAATTGTGTTTAAAATGGAAAAACCCATGGAAATTATATGTATGTCTACAACTGAGCATAATCTGTGTCCTCAAAAGCAATCCATAGCCTTGGGATCCTGAAAACAGTAAGGAAAAGAGCAAATGCGCCATCTAGTGCAGGCAGGCGGGAACCACAGCACACTGGTCAGTGGAAGATGTGGAGAGAATTACAAGTTGCAACTTAGATTGCAGCTTCTTTTCCTCTGATTGTTCTAATGAATCCATTGGTGTTAAATTAGAAATTATGGAACACAGGACACATGCATATTGACAAATGTCTGTAGTGCTAATTATCACATTCTATATAGAGTTTAAAAACAAGGGACAAATACAAGTCCAGCCAAGCTATGGACATCTTCTACTAGCCTACTCACTGACACCTAGTCAAAATGATGAGACATATGGATAGATATAACCAACAGTTAACATGATATGGAAATATGGGAAATGGGACAATATAGGCCTTTCAAGTTGTCTGATTTGCGTTTCAGTCAAGACTAAGGTTACAAGGTTTTTGTTTCAGTCTTTGCTTTTGAACTTTTTGCAGTCCTCATTTGTATATACCCTCATTTGAGCTTATGTAGCCATAAAGGCTGTATATGTATTTATTGAACTGTTGCATTAGGAATATGTTTGATTGTTGTAATTAATTATTTCCAGTACTCTCCATTTGTCTTCTTATTTTGCTGCTCTGATGACCCAATTTCCTCACATGGATCATTCACTGTCTATTCGAATACTAATCTAAGAAAACGTTATTTTTAGAAAATCATTCAAACCATTCTATTTTCATTTACCACATTCCCCTCCATAAATGTGGTCTTTCTTTTGGTACTGTAAAAATACTTTGAAAGCCTTGAAAGAAATAACTTTTATTTTGAAACATGCAGGCCGTTTCAGCCTGTACCAGTCAGTCTCACTTCGCTTCGGCTGGCTTGACTGAGGGAAGAACAGCTGAGGAGGGCGAACCTCGTTCTTTGTCTTCCGACGAAAGCGCTTCGCGGTGAAGCTTACCGGAGGAAAGCAAAATGAACCCTTTCGAAAAGAAACTCGCCGAAGCGATACGCGGCTACCCGCATCTGTACGACCACTCACTGCGCGACAGTCAGAAGGCGCAGACTTCGTGGAGAGAAATCGCAGACACCCTGGACACCTCGGAGGAAAACGTCAGGCTGAAGTGGAAAAACCTACGTGACAAATTCTCCAAAGCGAAGAAGCGAATGGCCAAGAAAAACGGCTGCCTGGCGAACGAGGAGAAGCCCGTCCCGCTGCTCTACATCCAGCTGGCGTGGCTGTGCTCGCATGTTAAACTCAGAGAGACCGACGAGGTGTGTGTGAGGTTGTGTGTAATTCATTAAAACTGTGTTCACATCTTTGTTTTTCTAGATAATAACGGTTACATTTCATATGAAAAGTTCCACGTAGACTAACTGTGAGCACGCCTGCTCTGTGTTGAATCTATATCAAATTAGTATTCGTGGCCAACTACAAAACTAAACTATTTTTGTGTTTTATATTACTAAAAATATATATATAGAAAGATTTAAGTTATAGCGTTGCAGACAAGCACTTTCAGCATTTCCGGTTATCTTTTTCAAAATAAAGGCCTTTGTGACTCGATAGAGAGATACTTTATCTTGGAGGGAAATGTAGCTGTGATAGCAGCAGCAAACTTATGGCACAATAAAAACATAACAAAACGCTATAGCTATTTAAGAAATAAGAATGTTGTAACCATGTCCTCTCCCCACATGCAGTAGGCCTACATACATTAAGAAAGAAAAATATTGCACAAATATCTGTCTGTGTACCTGCATAGATAAGGGCTATATACATAAACTTGACTTCAGTGCATGTTAGGTTCATTTTCATAGATAGAGCTGCAGGCAAGTAGACAACCGGTCAATGCACCAGTGGGAGATATAGGTTGCACACTGGACTCTGAATGATCATCCTAGAAAGAAAAGCATGCATGAAGAGAGCTGCTGTTATCTGTGTTGTAATCTGTGTTACCATGGTTATTAATTAATGCTATATTCTATTCCCACTCCACACAGCTACCTATGAGCAGTGATGACTTGGAGGAAGAGCAAGATGAGGACCAGAAGGAACAACATGGCCCCTCCTCGGTCGTCAGCACCAGCAGCGTTTTGCTTGCTGAGCCCCGTCCAGCCGGCCACCAGGAGCCAGGAGCCCCTTCTAAACGTAAAAGGCAAACCAGCAGAGACACTGAGATGAATGTTGCAGAGGCACTCAACAAGCTCAGAGACGAGGATGAACTATTCCTACTTAGTCTTCTACCATCATTGAAGAGGCTTAACATTAAGAAAAGAATGGAGGTGCGGATGAAATTCCAGCAGGTGCTTTATGAGGCAGAGTTTGAAGACTAAAGAACTCATTAAAAAACCCATTATTGGGTTGGAGATGTAAATTTGAGATATATTTGCATAGATTCTTCAAGCGAAACCTGTAAATAGAACATATTTTTTTGGACCTTGCTTAACCCATCATAACTTGTAAACAAAAAGCATACATATTTTTGGACCTTTAATTTACCCTTATCTAAGATATCAAAATATAGGTCTTTTATATTTCAGTGTTATGATAATAACTAAGATACATCTTTTACAATCAGAGAACATTGTAATAACTCACATAGTTGTCTACTGTTGATCCATGTATCAAGAGCCTTATCTCTTAGGTTGAAAATGGGAAACATGTCAAATCTCATGTTTTGAATGTAGGTGGCGGGGCCACCATTTTGTTACATGTTATGGAATGGGTTTTTTCGTTTTTGAGTCGTTCATAGCTCTTATTTGATTAACCATTTCATGTAAAAAGATCACTTTGGGTAGGTAACACACGCAAACACCATAACTACACAATATCATGACAACTCAACCTTTAACTATCTTTTCTACCACTACTCATTCTGTTATTTTGAGGTACCCACATGTGTCATGATACATTTATTCGCATAATCATATTGCAGTTAATTAATAAAATGCAAAAACAAAGCTACTTTTTGTTTTATATTTTGTAGTATATGCCATGAAATTTGATGCAGATTTCCCTTAATGTGAATCCTAGTAGCACTACTGCTGCTGAGCCTGGAGACTGCACTTTAAGACTTTCTGAGAATTCAGTAGTTTTCTTTATACAGTAGTCACAGCTGTGCTTCTTTTCCTGTCAGGCTACAGGAAGTGAAAAGTCAGAACTACTGCCACCTGGCAACCGTAGTAGTCTTATGGGAAAGTTGAATTTTTGTAGGGAATGTATTCTAGGATAATGTTAACCAGATAACTTGAATGTCCATTCAGTCATTACATGTTGCCAGTAACCCATCCCTCAGGATTTAAAAGTCCAGTCACCAGTGAAAACTAAGATGTAGCTTGCTAATGAATGGCTGGACCTGGAATGGTTAACGCTATCCTAGCTTACTTAGTGTTAGCTTGTTCCAGGTCTGCATCATGGTGGTAAGATGTATTTTCTTATCTATAGACTATGCTCAAGAAAAATTAAATCCTAAATCATATTTTTTGAGCTTGTATGCAAAAAACAATTGTCTGCAGCAATTGACTGCAGCACCAACACATTCTTATTTGGATATTTTTTCTGATAGCCTATAATAAGCTGTAATTCTAAACACTGGGTCTATTCTGTAGGCTACTTGTTTGTGTTTTGGAGGGTTATTGGGCTGAGTTATTATATCCTAAGTTCACATTTTGTCTACCAATGATGATCCTTTTCTTGCACCCGTGACCCTCAGCTGCTGAATTAATACAGCACTGGCATCATAGACAGAATGGCATTCTTACGACCAGTGCTTAAAGAATC
The DNA here is from genome assembly GCF_048128805.1 of Centroberyx gerrardi. Classification (NCBI taxonomy): domain Eukaryota; kingdom Metazoa; phylum Chordata; class Actinopteri; order Beryciformes; family Berycidae; genus Centroberyx; species Centroberyx gerrardi. The sequence continues at coordinate 20,289,078 of NC_135997.1, read as the reverse complement.
ACCAGTTACTTAACGACCATGGAGTAGGGCATGTGGAACATGGCTTCCTCTGAAAACTGCAATGTCCATAGTCCATACCCTGCTTATGTCTGGTTCCGAATGCAGTGATTTCATTCCATTCTCCCAGCTGCAGTGTCACTTAAACCCTCACTTCCTCCTTGGCCCTGTCTTTCGTTGACCACACAAGGCCAATAATTGGTCAGTCTCAACAAGGCCCGCCCATTCCTTCCTATCCCCCGTCAGGGATTGGTGGGTGTCAGTAGGCTTGACCCTCCTCTCTGCTCTCCCATGTTTATTTGTATGTGTTCATTCATGTATTCATGTATTTCATTCATATGTACATACTCATGTGTGTGAACTCAGCACAGTGCCCCTCCTGCTCTACTCTCCTTCGCTGTGTGTGTATTTCCTCTCTTCCAACCCCACTCTCCTCTCCTCTCCTCTCCTTTCCTCCCCCACCCCCCCTCCTGGCTGTGTTGTATGAATTGTGCTGTTACACCACCCCTCTACCCTCCCTTCCTCCTCTCAGTTCCCTCTCCTCTCTTCCGCCTAAACCCCTCCCCCTCTCCCAGTCTTCCTCCTCCTCTCCTCTCACTGGGTGCTGTGTGGGGTGATGGTTGTGGTTCCTGGCGGTGATGTCTCCACAGCTCAAACCGGCATACAGGCAGACAGGGATGAAACTGCTTCAGAACTACACAAGCTTATTTCAATTAGGTAGCCTCATAGCACCTCTAGATAGATAGATAGATAGATAGATAAGTGTATTCAAAGATAATGAAAAAGAAGATGCTAAGAAGATATCCATTTGTACAGAAATCTGTTCATCATTGCTGCCAATAGTAATTGCAGCATCTATAGTGGCTGACATGGGACATCCTGGAACCACTGACTGCTGTCTCTAACTGCTACAACCGGACTGGGACTAACAGTCTGAAGCCTAGTCTGCGCTTTCAACAGAACAGTCCACCAGGAAGTAGACCGAGCCCATGTTTGCTCAGTTTCAACTGGGTCATCGCCTCCGAGTCCCATACCCGGCCAGAACGTAGACGTATCCCTTTTGGACAAGATAGTGGATCAACACTCCCTACGATCTGAGGTGAGACACAACAATCACATGAGTATATATAGTGTGTATGATCTAATATATGCATAGTATAGCATATTGTGTATGATCATGTGCATTTGTGAATAATTACAGCCTACACAGATATACTCTACTTCAAGTTCTGCTACTATATATCGGTTTTATCTTGTATGTACATTATATCTTCCTGCCTTGCAGCATTTACTCATGCTATTAAATACCACTATTATTTCTACTAATAATAATGATTCTAATAATGGTAATTCAAATAATAAAAATAACAAATTACTCTGTCAGAATCTGTAAGCATACCCCCCCCCCCCCCCCACTCCAAAGCTGCTGCAGAGAGACAGACTGGCTACTACAATGAAACAGCACCACTCCCTGATTGGTGGAACGGGTTCAGCTGACCAGTGTTGATTGGTCGGTTCAGCTGTCTGCCATGTAGAAGGGTGTGTTCCTAGGGTGGTTTACATGGTCATGCACATACAGATTAGTCTGCAGTGTTGTTTAGTCATGTGTTTGTTTAGGTTTTGTATAAGTGTAATGGAATGAGAGAGAGTGAGAGAGAGAGCGAGTGAGAGGTGGGGGTTGGGGAGAGACGGAAAGAGGGAGGTGAAAGAGGGAAAGACAGAGACAGAGATGGAGAGATGGGTGCAGAGGTAAACAGTGAGAGGGATGGGGGAGGGAGACGGGTGGAAGGAAGGCAGGAGAGAGAAATAATGGCAAAAAGAGACAGAGAAAGTAGAGAGAGAGAGAGAGAGAGAGAGAGAGAGAGAGAGAGAGAGAGAGGGAGGGAGACAGAAAGAGGGAGATTTGGTTGTGTTGTTGTTAAATGCTGTAGTGACGGCATTTCCCTGGCTCACAACAGAATTATCTCCAATGTCCAAATCCATACGGAAAACCCATAGACTGATGTAAGTCTAGTCTCAAATTGTTGTTGTTATTGGTGAATTCTTCCATGTTGCACAGTGCCAACGGTAGTTTTAAGTGATGGCATGACTCTGCATGCAGAAAGACAGAAAGATAAAGAGGTATACCTATCGATTGAGAATGACTTCTCATCTTGTTGATACAGTCAGGGAACTAAACAGTCTGGTAGAGAAGCAGCCAGGCAATGAACCAAGCAATCAGTCAGAGAAACAGCAAGTCAAACAATCAGAAGCGCAAAAGCCATACAGATGGACAGAGAAACGGAGACAGACAGACAGACAGACAGACAGGCAGGCAGCCAGAAAAAAAGAAATGGACATCCAGGCAGAAAGAAAATACTGTTTCTCTGCCTGACCTGACCGAGAGTCAGAGAAACAGCCATTCAGAGAATTAGTGAGCTAGAGACACAGCCAGTATACAAACAGCCAGGGAGTGTACTGATCTGCAGGAAACCAGTCATATGATCCGTGGTCAGCCCTGAGCTATTAGAGAGAGAGAGAGAGAGAGAGAGAGAGAGGGACAAACAGAGAGGGAGAAACAGACAGCAAGGCAGTGAGAAAGGGAGAGAGAGGCAGGGAGGGAGAGACAGGCAGCATGGCAAACGGAGCGGAAGAGACAGAGAGAGAACAAGAGAATACAACAACAGAGAGAAAAGCGAGGGCCCCTGTGTTGCCGCTCACTGTAGCCTCCACCTGTGCGCTCTAATGGATCCAACACCATGCAGTTGGCGTGGTTGCAGGCTTTTACATCCATCCTATGGTTTAGACATGAGTGCTGGGGTACAGTAGAGGCCCACTGGATGCAACCCTCACAGGCATACTGCTTGACGAAAAGGTAAAATCTTTCTATTTTGTAAAGAAATTAAACATGTAAAGGCAAGAGCAAAAGCAACATTATGCATTTGTGAATAATGACGATTCTCGCTGCGACCGTAGTTTTTTTTTTAGAATGTCGGTGGCAAGAAGGCTTCTTTGGCATGTGTTATTTTATAACTCCAACACATCTCATACTATGTGAGTAGTGTTTGCATGAGTCAGTGAGGAGAAAGGGGAAGCAGAGATGTGACCTAGACTCTAGATAGGGACAACACCTTGAGGCTGTATCACACAAGCAGCATTTTGAGGCAATGTACACAGCTAATTTTGGTAATATCTACGACCAACAGCTCTTTTTCATGACATCGGTGATCCTTCCAGCCCATTATCATTATCTTACTACTAAAACACTGTTTAAATGGATACAAATCCTTTCAGGCAGGATTGCATCTTCTATAGGCAGGAGGACCCACCCTGATGATTCAGTGGAAGAGGAAACAATGTGTCAGGCCATATGTTTTGGACGGTTACCCAATATCAGACACACTGAGTGTAGAAATGACGAGGACCTCCTGCTCCTTCCATGAAATAAACTGACCAGGTGGATCCAGGTGGAAGCTACGATCCCTTATTGATTTAACCTATTAAATCGACTGCATTCATGAAATGAGAGAGGTTAAAGTGGGATTTTTAAGCCTTGATACAGTTTAGACGTAAAGTGTGCCAATGGGCCACCTCAATACTACTACCAAATATTTTATATACTCACTGTATTTTTAAAATACTATTTTCACAGCAATTGTACTTAATTAGATAGTATACAATGGGGAGAGACAGGAAAGATGGGAGAGAGGGGGGATGATGTGACATAAATTGTGCGCCAGACTAAAATCTCTGTATTGGAAGTATATGATATGCACCTTAGACATCTGATCCAACAGGACGTCCCACATTGTTCATATGGTTGGGAGATCTAGGACTGTTTTCCCCTCAAGTTATCCTTGTTGTGTCTAAAGGTTAGTTAAAAAAGAGCCAGAAAAAAAAATCAGCCAGAAGCCATCATATTTCCTGAATAGTGAATATTTCCTTTCACCCTCCTCTCCAGTCTCCCTGCTGTTCTGGTCTTATTGTGTCTGTCTCTACTGTCTGTTCGTCTAGGCTGACCTGTTCAGCTCAGCAAAGGCCCCAGCTCATCCTGAAGAAGCAGATACTAGACCAGACCGGAGCTGCAGGCCAGCTTGCTTTGTCTGCCTTTTTCCTTTTCTCCAGTTCACCCTGAGACGAGACCACAGCAGACCAAACTGGACTGCACCATATTAGAACAATCCAAACCAGTCCGCTGTGATTCGAGAGCGAGGGTCATCTCAGAGAAACTGGACCAGGTCACACCAGACCAGTAGATACCGGACCCGACTGAGACACTTCAGGACTCAGGGAACCAGGTCCAGGGTTCTGCTTGCTTCATCCTCCTCCATAGACTCTGGCCTGAGGAAGCCTTCATCCACCATGTACTCCCCTCAGAGTCTCCACCGCTGGGGCATCACGCACAGTGAGAGCATGGAGCGGTTAGCCTACAGCCAAGGTAGGTTGGTAATTGTTATTCAAATGAACGACCCAATGCGTTGTATGGTGATAACTCCGATCACATGGACAGATACCCTCTGTGTGCTCAGAATAATAATAATATAATATGGACAAGTGTGAGACATAGTTAGCCTCAGCTCTGATTGGATGAGACATTTGAAACTGTTGAAAAATGCCTGACATACATCTGTGACGGCATAACAGCTCATTTAAATATTAACACACTAACCACTCATATTGTTACTTATGTGTTGCCTAGCACCAAAGTTGTTTAGCTACTGTTCAGGAACTATATTGCTTGGCGGAACAATAATAAATTAAAAACAATTGCGTTCTTTTTCTTTTACTAAAATGATGTGTTACCTGTCGTTTTACAGAAGCAGTAAGCCACTGAACACCGTGTTTTACAGTGATTGTACTACAGCTAAGAGGCATGACGCAATCAGATAAATACACCCACTGTGGTACTTAATGAGTACTCATTATCGCCATATGACTGATTCATACCAATCAAGGGCTTGGAGCCAGAAGGGCATACCTGGCATTTTGGGTCAAAATTAGATCTATATATCAACAAACAAAAGCTCTTGAAGAGATCTATTTAGTAATGTAAGAAAATAACTGAAATCTGCAATAATTTTGAATAAGAATACAAAACCTTTTGCTCCAAATGCAGCATGTTCTCATACAGTGTTCGTATGATATCTTATGAAAAAGTTATGCTCCCTAATACGCATTTGATTTGTAGGCCTACTATGCATGTCCAGCTGCATAACCTAACACTGCACTAAAACAACTTAGGTTAAAGGTAGGGTTAAGGTTAGGCAACTAAAACAATGTGGTTAAGGTTAGGGTATCTGCTGAAAATGCAAACTTAACTCACAGCAGAAAACTCTTTGCATGATTCAGGAATTCGCTGGAGTTGAAGGCCAATGTATGCGGAGAGCTCCACCTGCTGCTCCATTTGATTCATAGAATATCATACAAAATGAGGGCATTACTTTTCATAAAAGTACGAATTTGATATGAGAACAGGCTCCCAAATGTTGGAAGATCACTTAAATAGTCAAAATGGCAGACATTGTGTACAATATTGTACAGAAGTGGATTGCATTCATCTTGAAAAAAGATTTCGCCAGCAGGTAATAATGAGATGTTTTCTCGTTATTATTAGGAAAGAATCACAATGATGATGCTGATGCTTATTATTTGCGAGTAAAGGGAAAATGTAGGGGAAACCAGCTAGCATCAAATATTTGAATAATCCATAAAAACACGTAACATTTTAGGAACAGTTGGCTAGCATGGTATATGGTAATACTTTAAATATGGGCCTATGAGTAATATCCTGAAGATATTGGTGGTAAAAACCTGTGGGAAAAGCCAGATTTCTTGAAGAGCTATGGTCCACCATCCATGTTGTGTTTTGGCCATTGGCTCTCCATGTCAGAACTGCGTGAGATTTAAGTTTGACCTATTCAGTCTTCTGTAGTCAACATTTCAGTTTCAAGTATAATAAAAGTTGATTTAAAAAAAAAAAATAAAAAAAAAAATCTGTCCTTAGTCAAATTGAAAGGAATGGCATGTTTGGCATGTTTTAAAAAAAATTTGTTCTGTGACTACCTCTCTGTGTATGACATTATCGTTATCAAAGGTTATTTACAACGGTTGATCAAAGTTAGGTCCAATTTATGCTTTGGCTCACCTGTAAAGTTGCTGTAAACCTTCTGAGGCCCTCGCTTTGGTTTAAACCACAGAACTTGAATGGACTTGAATCCATTCAAGTTCTGTGGTTTAAACTTTAGATGTACAGCATGTGGTAACACCTAAATGGTGTTATCCTTTAACCCACCGAGCCGTGTAGTTCCCAGGGTGAACAGCAGAGGGCGGCAGAGCACCAACTCTCCTGCCTCAAAAACCATTACGTAGTGCTTTGTGTGTCTTGTGAGCTTTTTTGACACCGCCCCTCCGGAGGGTGCAGCGGGAACAGGAGGCAGCAGTCGGCTAGGTGTACTTGTTGTAAACAAATCTGTACAACACCACGATGAATGGCAAAGACTGATTTCCTACACGGCTGTCGTGCAGTCATCGATAACTCAAACCATGTAGTTAGACCGACGCCAACGTTTTGCAGTCCGGTGCGGCGGTTGATTTTTGACATTGGATCCGTCATTGTTTTGGCCAATGGTATCACAGACATTTTTACGCTGTGATGGTCGCCGGGTGAATTATCCATAAATGCTAGCTTGCTAACGTTAGCACGACGTATGAATCTTCTGCATTTAGCATCGACCGACATTGTTAATCACAGATTTGACATGGCATCGCCCGCAGAGCACGACTTGGCCTTAGCCGAAGCGGACAGCAACAAGGAAAAGGCTCAGGTGTTTGGGATTTTGCGGCTGCAGGAAGAGAAATCTGGTGTGGGAGATAAAGCTAGTGGCAGTAGCAGCACGGTGCGAGCAGGAGACGGGCGATGGCAGGCTCCTATCTTTGCTCTGGCCAGGAAAGCATCCGAGACGTTTTCAGGGAGCATTCACGTCCTGCCCAAAGTGTCCGAGCACAGGCCGTCTCTGCCCGAGGAGTGGACTGTCAAAGGTAAACCAGGCTCATCAGGAGGCGATGAGGGAGGGAGGGCATCCCCGATTAATAACGCAAATTACATCCAGCGACCCTATTTTAGGGACACGAGAAAATATGGCTTCATCCTTCCACTGTCTGCCTCGATTAATACTCAACTTAAACAGTCTCAGGCTGAGATTTATAAGATTTCGGTAGGCCACAATTTCCCTTGTTAAATTTAATTAAATGAAACACTGTGATTCTCTCTCTCTCTCTCTCTCACACACACACTCACACACACACACACACACACCTCACACATAGCCTATATAACGTTACTTTACCATTGTGTGGCCAATTGATTTTTCATAGACCGGTGATGCTCTCATGCATTGAGGTCACATCCTCATCAGCTCAGTTCAGCCAGACACAGTTAGTTATGGTGGCTGTGCTTCAGTCCACATGATCAGACAAGTTGTTTTATGCAACTTTGCTGGCACTGATGTACTGCCCTAAGCATCACATGCTGCATTGATGCAAACTCTGTGGTAAAGTCTCGTTTATCTTTCTGTTCCTTATCTTGGGGATCAACACAGTGCTTTGTGCTCTGTGCTGCTGTGTCGTTAGCTGTGTGTGTTTGCTGCCTTGCTCATGAGGCCTCTTTGTTTTATGTTTAAAATCTGTATTAGTGTTTTGTTGACTGAATTTTCAATCAGTCAATCAATCAACTGAGCTCAGCTATGAAGCATAGCTAATAGTTTCACTAGCCTAGTATATGCAACAATTTGACAGCTGCAGTATTTCTGTCCGAGCGATGCCCACACACACACACACACACAGCTAGAATATCTATTCTTACAAGTTCCAGGTCTCCATCACAGACCTACATCTAAATTCTGTAGGATATGGATTGAATATTGTTTGAAACAACTGTCACAATTTTAGATCCTGGTTATAGCAGGGCACCTTGATGATATTTTGTTTTTTAAAAACCTAGAAGCACAGGAAATAAATTATTTAGGTCCCAAATTTTAGGACAATGACCCATGAGGATAACTGAAAATGCCTAGTCTTGCTTGCAATCTCAAATAACAATTAAAAGCTTAAAGAAGTTCCAGACCCTTCAATGTTGCAGGTTTGTAATATCCACGGCTTGGGGCTTAACAGATGGATACAGCAGGATACAGGTAGACACCTTGAGTGGCAGGTCAGCTGGTCTGGTGAGGAGGCGTGTGCCAGTGGAAGGGTTGCCGATTTGATCCCAGTATCCACAGTGCCTGATACTGCCAAGGACACCCAACCCTCATGTGACCCGTAACAAACCGTCTGGTGGTTATTTGTCAGTTCTCTGCCTCTGGGCCAACCTGTTTTGGCAATTAAGTTGCCACCATATTGCAGGCACACAGGTGCGGCTCGGCATTGCTAGGCAACGTCTCCTTACATTTTCACTTGAGGTTGTTTTCTCCTGCTCTGGTGTTGGGCTACACATTAACTTAGAAATCCACATGTGGAACGTTTAAAAGTCTGACTGTGGGAGGTTAAAGTTGAAACTAATCACTGCCCTAGGCAATCGTAAGCAGTGCAAACGTTTTACGCCACACCTTGTTTCTGGTGAAAAGCAGTTTATGCCAAAGTTGTAGCAACCGCAAAACTAGATTGGAGTGGCTACTCTAAGACGCAATTTTCTTATGTTATTGCTATGATCTCAAAATTTGCAAACATTAAATAATTCTAGGAAAGCTAGAAAACCAGAGAACTGAGGCGCTAATCTCTGATATCAGCAAGAGGTAAAACCTGGAGATACTCTATTGAAAGTGAAATGGACACTGACTTTGTAACTCACTGAGTTTGAGCTTTTTCAGACAAACAAGCTCTATTTCATAGTCGTTCTAGCAATTATGAAACCGAATGTGCCCATATCCCCATAAAATCACCCCAGGTACTGTCAGTCCATCCACAAATTCAATCTTCCATTGTTCCACTGTTAATTGAACAGCTTAAAGCTGTACATTGTCAAGACATGGAGTCTCACTAAGAGTGTTTTTTCTCCCATTTCTAGCTTTGGAAGAGAGATTATTATGGTCACAGATCTGGACTGAACCATCAGAGATCATAATAATTAAAAAATTGTGTTGGGGTGGATTTTCCCTTCCATTGTGTGATATCACTACTATTTAGCACAGTTTGGTTGTAAACTTATGATCTATGTCGCTGTACTGACTTGTCACAGAAATACGTGTGTATTCTGTTTCAGGGTGCATTGTGCTTTTAAGGCCCACATATTGCATTTTCCTAGTTGAGCAGGTTGTAGATTGTAAGACATTAACCTGGCTAATAGGTTAGCAATGTTTCCCATGATGCACAGACCCGTCAGGTTTGAGGACATCTAGCCAGACATCCTAAGCTTTGCCTTCACCGACCTTTGACCTTGCTCCTTGACAACGACTGGATTAGCATTGATATGATAGTTCATTTAATCAAGTCCTCAGCATGTCTGAGATTGATCACAACATTTTCATTCATATCTGCATTTTATATGTAAATGAAGGGAATAATCTGTTCAGTTTTATTAAATATTGTGTTTTAATTTTTGTTTAAACTGTTTACGTTGTGAATGTTTTACACTTTCTGACAGTCTCTGCTGTCTTTAATTATGGAAGTACACAAGTTTAACTCAGTCTTAGTCTTTAGATAAAGAGATTTTAAAACCACTCATTTGAAAACTTTTGAAAATGGACTATTAATTTCAGTTTATCTGAAGAGGATACTCAACTTGGTACAACTGCTGTTTTGCCATCCTGGGTACATAAAAAATGGATGTGGTGCAGGAGTGCCGCACAGGAGTTAAAACAACAAAATAATGACAGCAGAGCACACAAAAATAACGTCACAAGTTTACTCAGTTGGCCCATTTAACCCAGTCAAGTAGACACGCTAGTCTTTATCTTAGTTTTAAACATCTGTACCCCAGTCAGCTAGTCAAACTACTCACAACTGTCACTTACCAACTAACTGCCTGGCGGAGTGAGAATTTGCCTTGTATTGCAGTATTGAATGACAGTCTTTAATTGCAGAATGTTAAAAATAAGAAAAATAATTGAATTGTGACTCAAATATTGTAATAGTATTGTATGAGGAGCTCTCAGGTGATTCCCTCCCCTAGTGTGAAAGCATGGCTGCGTTCAGGTGTGTCTTCCTCTCTCCCACAGCAGCAGCTCAAGGGACAGTGTGACTATGGAACAAGCCACCTTGCAATAAACATGTTTATTACCATAGATATGTCCCTTTATACATCCCTTGTTGTACATTGCCATTTTGAATTGTAGTCAGTTGGTTTTCTTCACCTAGCACTTGTGCCGTTATAGACGGAAAGTTTCTGTTTGTCCTTCAGATTCCCTATGAATGGCTTGTGAGCATTGTTTAGACCTCATTGAAACCATGTGACACCAATAACCAACCAAAACAACCAACTACAATTCAAATAATCAAAGTATTTGTATATAACTCTTCATCCTTTCTGAGGGACCCTTGGTCACAGATCTTGTTGGCTTGCAGCTAGTGGCACCTATGGGTGTCACTGACTACGTTTACATGCTTGGAGTAACCCAGCTATTTACCATACTTCAGTTAAGGCCTTATTTGGGTTAAGCCGTTTACACAAACCGTTGATATCCTGCGATTGCATATCCTGGTGGCCATGAATAAACCAATCAACACTTAGAGAATATTCTTGTCCATTTGTGGTGTGGAGTCCCACCCACAGCTAGAACAGTCATCCAGCAAAAAAGTATTAAAAGTTGCGGCTACCAGCTACCCTCTTCCTCTTTTACTGGGGTTACTTATTATACAGGGGAAAGAAATGATGATCCCTCTAGTAATAGTAATATTAAGTACTGCTCACCGCCATGTTTTTGCTGACATCAAAATGTACCCATAACGCTGTGCGAGTCTGAGTTTGACAAATGGCGAAAACCAAAAAAGTGAAAGGGGTAAGATGTTTACATTCCACAGTAACCTGTTTACTACTGGAGTAAGCCAGGCATCTTGACCAGGTTTCTCATATTACGAGTACGAGCTTAACTGGGTTATTCTAACTGAGGTATGACATTTGCATGGGTCGACCCAAAACCAGGTTACTTAAGTAACCGGGTTTATGCATGTAAACATCTGTTATTTGTAAAGACAAATAACAGACTTGAGCTCAGATTGTCAAGATTTCCCTGTGTGTGTGTTTGTCTGTGTGTCGTACCCCATATAGTCCTGTGCGAGACACCCAATAACCATGTAGCGTATAAAACTTCTAAACACATTTATCCCATTGACACATTTACCATTAGTGTGCTATTGTCATCATAGTGCTACACCTTTGAACATTTGTCTTCCTCCCACAGCTCTGCGAGACCCTATGGCCATGGAGCGAGCCAACCTGCTGAACATGGCCAAGCTCAGCATTAAAGGGCTGATAGAGTCGGCTCTGAGCTTTGGAAGAACACTGGACTCGGACTATCCACCGCTTCAGCAGTTCTTTGTCGTCATGGAGCACTGCCTCAAACATGGACTCAGAGGTAGAAGGGAGAGAGAGAGAAGAACTCATTCCTAGATCTTAATAAACCCTGTGTGCGTCTTATGAAGAAGTCTCTCTCTCTCTCTCTGTGTGTCTGTCTCTCTCCCTGCAGTGAAGAAGTCGTTCCTGGGGTTTAATAAGTCTCTGTGGGGCCCTCTGGAGCTGGTGGAGAAACTGTGTCCTGAAGCAGCAGAGATCTCAGCGTCCGTACGAGACCTGCCCGGACTTAAGTAAGCAACACACACATATGTGTGCTCGCACATATACAGGGAGACTTACACACACACGCACACACACACACACACACACACACAACAGAATAACATGAGAATGTAACCTGAGCCAGAGGAGGGAAGTACCTGAGTGTGATGTACTTTCACTTCACCTTTCCTCTCCCTGCTGCCTCACTCCTCCCCTTTTCTCTCTCTCTGTCTCTCTCTCTCTCTCTCTCTCTCTCTCTCTCTCTCTCTCTCTCTGTCTCTCTCTCTCTCTCTCTCTCTTTCTCTCTCTGTCTGCGGTTTAACTGTAAACTAATCTCAGTTCACTTTTGGTGATATGATAACAAGGTGTTTATCTAACAACTAGTTCAGCTGGTAAATGTTAGAGCCAGTGTAGGAATTATAGTATTTTCCAACAAAGTGTCAAGCACCTAGAGAGGAAAAATAAGAGACTAAAATTCAAACGGTGTCCCCTTGTGGCCATGGGGAGCAGGCCCCTGCTGGCCCTCATTCAGGCCCTTTGATCTCCCCGACGCACTTAAGTCTGTATCAGTCACTAAATAGCAACATTTCTAGGCACGGATTCAACTGAGTGGCATTCATCTCTTGACTGATCCAGCAAAAAGAGGAACAATACTGCTGTTTACGGTGGAGAACAACCAGACTCTGTTTCCTTTGTTGGTGCTGAGTCAGTCAGACAGACAGACAGACATGTAGCAGAGCAGTGTTTTTCTAACACCGGGTCTAGACCCAAAGGTCACAGGACAATACAGAATGTGTCTCCAAATGTTTGTTATGTTGCCAAAGCCCCGCTTAAGACCCTGAAAGGTTGGGCTGCACCAAGGTTTTCTGGGGCCAATTTTGATTGACAATTTAAATGATTTTCTGCTAATAACAGCACATCATGTAAGAGTGCACAGCAAGCATAAATATTAAAATGAAATATAGCACTGTGATTACGGGTTGTTCTTATGGCGACATGACATAGCTGGCCTATCGGTGTGTAAGTAAATCACAGGTTTTATCCAATCATAGTAATTACATGTTGTGTGCTTGATGACTGAGATGCTTACTAACCTATTGCCACTGGTAGTGCTTCACAAGTTTTGTCATTGTGGCAGCGTAGGCTCTGCCTTCTGTTCAATATATTAAACTGCTTCTAATCTATGACCATAGGCTGTGAAATTCAAAACACACCAGAAATTAACTGTCAGTGTTTATTAACATTGAAAATATATCAGATATTTTGAAAAATTGACCTGGCAATTGAAATTGGGGAGTTGAAATGGTGATCAGCCAGTCGCCGATGACCTGTTTAAAAGGTTTATCAGCTGATCGTGATTGGTGGCTGATCGATCGGTGCACCCCTAATGGTAGTCTAGAAGGGTAGTTCTCTGAAAACCAGGACAACTTTGTTAGATTAGCTGACACAGTAACCTGCAAAAAGATTCAGGTCATGAGAAAAAGTATTTTTTAAAACATTTATAGCGGAGATCAAATATAGAATGAGTAGGTTGTTCAGGCTTCTGTCCATGTAATAACAAGCCTCCATTTTAGTTTTTAGTCATTCACTGCAGCTGACACTTTTCTCCAGAGTGACGTATAATAAGCACAGAAGGAGAGTAAGTGACAGTTCACCATAATTGCAGGCAGTCTACTAGTAAAGGAGTAGAAGTCACAACAACACAATGGAAAGAGGTAGAATTGGATAGATAGTTTTTGCTTTGTTTCATGCAAAGTAAGGGCAAGTAAGTAGAGGAGTGTGTGTGGGGGGGGTGATGGTATTCCTTGATAAGTGATCAATTGTGTGTGTGTGTGTGTGTGTGTGTGTGTGTGTGTGTGTGTTTCCCAGGACTCCATTGGGCAGGGCCAGGGCATGGCTGCGTCTGGCTCTCATGCAGAAGCGGCTGGCAGACTACCTACGACTGCTCATCACCAGAAAAGACCTGCTCAGGTACACACACATGCACACACATGCACACACACACACACACACATGCACACACACACACACACACACACACACACACACACACACACACACACACACAGACTGACAGACTGACAGACACACAGTAATAAGAGCTAAAACATCCAGATAGTGTCACTGGCGATTTATTTACTAGAGCTCACTGTACTGTGTGTTTCTGCCTCCACAGTGATTTCTATGAGAGTTCAGCAGTGATGCTGGAGGAGGAGGGAGCGGTGATCGTGGGCCTGCTGGTGGGACTAAACGTCATCGATGCCAACCTCTGTGTGAAAGGGGAGGACCTGGACACTCAGGTAAACACCACTACCCACTGAACTGAGGCGGCAGGTAGAGGGAGAGACGATGACCATCGGCGAGACCAATTGGTGAGGGGGAAAGGCCTCTGAAACAGCATTTAGATCATGTGACCACATTCACACCTGGTATTAAAATGTGATCTGGATATGCTATGCAGATGATGAAAAATCTGATCATTCTCATATGCTTTGCATTTTGTCTGCGTTGTGATCGGATCCCATTTTTAAACGCACACTATGCAAAGCAGATGAGTAGGTGGGGAGGCGGCAAGTCGGTCTATTGTCAACAAAAACAAACATGGAAGGAGGAGGGTCACCAGAGGTGATTTTACTCTACAGCCTGTACCTACTTTTCCGTTGCCACAGAACGGTTTGTCTTCTATGACTCTCTAGTAGAAGGCAACAGAAATGATGATGTGACTTCGTCAGTGAGTGATGTTAGTGTTGAGGTTTTGTCACATTGATGTTAGTTTGCTTTATATTTATTACACCTTTGTTTTATTTTTTTGAGGTTGGGGTGATCGACTTCTCCATGTACCTGAAGAACGACATCGACGATTACAGGAGTGAAGAGAGGTACACTCTTTCTTTGTCTCTCTATCTCACTGTTTATGCCCCCTCCTCCACACACACACACACTCACACACACATACATATAATGTGATGATTCTTCAGTTTGCAGAGCTGTGTTTTATCCCTGTTTCCATGCCAACAGGAATAGCCAGATAGCATCCATCTTGGATCAGAAGAACTACGTAGAGGAACTGAACCGACAACTCAAGTAAGACTTTCAGTTTTCTACTGGAAACAGACCTGTTCGGATTGCTCTCTATGTCCAACCCTAACAGCCACTGATTCAGACATTCCACTTAATATCCATCCAGTATATAAGTAAAAGTTCTGTTTAACAATGAATCTTACCACCTTAGCTACAAATTTTTATACAACTCCTACAATCCTTCCTTCTTCTCATATTCTGAAAGAACTTCGTCACTATGAATGCCGAGAAACAGGGCCTGATGAACTGAATGTGTGTTGATTGTGTATTTGTGTCTCTGTGTGTGTCTGTGTGTCTCTGTGTGTCTGTGTGTCTGTGTGTGTCTGTGTGTGTCTGTGTGTCTCTGTGTGTCTGTGTGTCTCTGTGTGTCTCTGTGTGTCTCTGTGTGTCTGTGTGTCTCTGTGTGTCTCTGTGTGTCTGTGTGTGTCTCTGTGTCTCTGTGTCTCTGTGTGTCTCTGTGTGTCTCTGTGTGTCTCTGTGTGTCTCTGTGTGTCTGTGTGTCTCTGTGTGTCTCTGTGTGTCTCTGTGTGTCTCTGTGTGTGTCTGTGTGTCTGTGTGTCTGTGTGTCTCTGTGTGTCTCTGTGTCTCTGTGTCTCTGTGTGTCTGTGTCTCTGTGTGTCTGTGTCTCTGTGTCTCTGTGTGTCTGTGTGTCTCTGTGTGTCTCTGTGTGTCTGTGTGTCTCTGTGTCTCTGTGTGTCTGTGTCTCTGTGTGTCTGTGTGTCTCTGTGTCTCTGTGTGTCTGTGTCTCTGTGTGTCTGTGTGTCTCTGTGTGTCTCTGTGTGTCTGTGTGTCCAGCTCCACGGTCCATGGACTTCAGGGCAGAGTGGACTCTCTGGAGAAGTCCAACTCTAAACTCATAGAGGAGGTGAGACTCACATTGTGTACGGATAGTACATTTGTATTGTAGTTTATATCTGTAGTCTAGTTGAGAGTATATACTGATCACACAAAAGAACATCTCCCTAATATTAAGTTGCACTGCTTTTTGCACAATCCATGTCTGTTTTCCCAAGTCCTAAAAGGAATAGTTCACCCCGAAATGAAAATTCTGTCATTATCTCCTCACCCCCATGTCAGTCGAAACTCCATTGATTAAGTTAATGGAGTTATCTTTTTACCACTCCAAAACAAGCATAAATGTCATCAAATTTCTCCAAACAATATAATCCAAGTGTTTTGTAGCCAAAGCATTGCACGATGTGGTCAAACAGCCGATATTTACCTCAATGTCAGAAGGTCCTATATTTTCCTAATTGACAATCCTCTGACAATGCTGCTACAGTAGTACACACTACAGTCTTCCACTGGAGTATTGTAGGGTGAATAGATGACCCAGAGCATTGTCAGCGAGGAGAATATAGGACTTTTTGATAATGAGGTAAGTATTGGACGTTTGGACCCACAGTGCAATTGTTTGGCTACAAAACACTCTTATGTTGCACAAGGTCTTTGGAGAAATAATGGACATTTTATGCTTTTTTTTTTAGCTGTAAAAGTGTGTTAATAGTTTGGGAGAAGGCTGACATGGAAGGGCAGATGTTCCTTACATTTTGTATAATCAGTGTACCTAGTATTGTAATTTGGACAAATATCTTGTGATGTAACTGACAACTTGAAAGTCTCTGTAATATCTGTAACTGATTGCGCAGTGTTGATGTCAAAATGTTGCTCATAAGTTATAACTGATCAGCTGAACTAATATGTTTCTCTGTCTTTGTGTGTTTCTGCATGCATGTGTGTGCAGTTAGCCATAGCCAAGAACAACATCATCAAACTGCAAGAAGAAAACCAACAGCTGAGGAGTGAAAACAGCCTCATTCTACTGAAGGCACAACAACATTTAGAGGTACACACCATGTGACACAAAGTCACAAAATAATATCCTGTACTTTAGAAACACAAAGAAACATAGGGCCAGTGTCTAACATTGGCTCTGTAATAAAGTGTCTAAATAAGTTTAGAGCTGCAGCCTGCATTGGAAAAAAATTCAAACCAAAACTGGGACAGCTGTGGTCACTAAACATAAATGCCCCAAACCACCAGTGCAAAACATTATAGCGGAAAACTGATGCATGCACCATTGTTGTTATTTTATTTCCTCTTCTTCTTAATGTTGTTATTTACTCTAGGTAACCCAGGGCGACGTGTCAGTGGAGAGAGACACCTATAAACAATCTCGCCAGGGTTTGGATGAGATGTACAACGAGGCCCGAAGGCAACTGAAGGAGGAATGTCAACTCAGACAGGTCAGACGGCTTGACGGTGTGTGTGTGTGTGTGTGGACACATAAAATATGTGTATAAAATACGTATGGGTGTCTGTGTGTAATAACGGCTTGTATGTGTTATGTTTTTAGGACGTGGAGAATGAGTTGGTAGTCCAGGTGTCGATGAAACAGGAAATGGAGCTGGCCATGAAACTTCTAGAGAAAGATATTCACGAAAAGCAGGTCAACATACATTCACCCCTCTGTCTATCCATTTCTCCTCCCTCTCTCTCTCTCTCTCTCTCTCTCTCTCTCTCTCTCTCTCTCTCTCTCTCCCTTCTTCGTCTTTATCATTCCTTTGGCAGTGAGAAGAACCTATCAGTTTTACAGTTTTTATGATTTATTTACAAGAGATATCAAGAGCTGAAGGCAGTAGTCAAAAGAAGACTTCTACTATTCTACTTGTTGATGCTTTATAAATAAAATTACTTCTAAACTTGGCATGTGAATCCCACAAGCATTACCTACTTCTAGTTTGATAAAATTAGAGGCATTCCTGACCTACATTGGTTGCCTATGCAAAGGTTGTTTCATTTTGGTACAACATTATGTACGGGACAATGTCAGGGTCTTGATTCACCCTCTCACAGCTTATTTTGCAATAATGACTGGCTTGCTGTACATTGTTACGTTTAATGACTACTTACCGAAGACATGAAACATTTGTGTGGGAAACATTGAGATGTGAAACAGTGGTCTGTTATTCAGAAATAACAGACATCTGTTCACCGGCCACTCAGAATTGAGTATTCAACAAAGCCATGTTATAATATCTTTTAAAATACTTTGGAGTGACTCTATGGGGCAGTAAAGCATCCAAAATTAGTTGCCCAGATGTATTTTTAAACTGGATGTTTTGGCTTTTTCCATCTCTCATCATCCATTATTGAAAACATCCTAAATTACTTCTTGAAAATGCCAACCCACATCTCAGGAGAAAAGACAACAGAAAACAAAAGAAAACTTTGTGAAAGTAGATTTTGAACTCTACTAGCAGGAAAACAGAAGCAATCGTATGGCCGCTGGATGGGCAGGACAGGCAATATCGGGTCACAACACTAATGAAGCCATTGCATTTTCAAAACTATAAATGAAATGTTACTATTTATACAAGGTGGAGTGATGCAAGGCAGCTGATTTTTTTTCTGCTCTGGTAAACAGGACACACTGATTGGACTGAGGCAGCAACTGGATGAGGTCAAGGCCATAAATGTAGAGATGTACCAGAAGATGCAGGTACACACACACACACACACACACACACACACACACACACACACACACACACACACATACACACACACACACACCTTTACCTGGTTCTACTCATCCTCTCGCTATTTGCAAGATAAAGGGATGTACTAATACTAATAATACTTGTACTACTACTACCAATAATAATAATGACAGTAATTCTCATTTATCAGTCGTCTGATGAAGGGATGAAGCAGAAGAACGATATGATCAGTCGTTTGGAGGAGAAGACCAATCAGATCACTGCCACCATGAAGCAGCTGGAGCAAAGGTGAGACACAATGCCTGTAAAGGCGCCGCACACTCCAGTCAAAACAAGAAAATCATTTTCTCCCATGTCTCTCCTCAGTCCTCCCAACGGTCTGAATCGTTTCCCTGCTGTTCTGTGAAAACCTTGTAACTGCAATCTTTTGTTTAATTTGGACTGAACATAATCACCTTTTTGCAAAGTAAGTTTCATGACCCTGAGACCCAGTGAACCCCTTTAAAAGCCATTTCATAATTACAGAAATATGTGGTTGTCAGTCTGAAAATAAATATAGTTTATATTCCTGAAAAACATTTTTGAGATACAACGGTAAAAATAACCAGAGGTTCTCTTTCAGGGTTCAGGTTTCAGGGTCTGTTCTTACATGACTAATACAAATTTGACTTACTTACTTCGATACTGTGGTCAAGATCTAGAAATGAGGACGTTGAGTCACAATTTGTCTAACTGAACAACATATAGACTGACACTATAAAGCTCTATAAAGTATTACAATAAGGATTCTGGTCCCAGGGCCCAAAATCACCAAACATCCAAGAAAACTTGATAGACCTTGGATGCATGCCTTGCATAATATTTTATGCAGTTTCATAATTTCTGAAATTCCATAATTTCTATAAGTCTTTTGAAAGTCCTAGTTTGGAACTATGTGGAGGAGAAACCGGGGGAAAACATGTGAAAAATGATTTGAATAAAATCTTCTTTCTCATCACTGGTGCTTATGAAACATAACTATTTCATCAAATGACATATAGATACGGTCAAAAGTGTTTGGACAATGAGCTGATAATGTATAATGAATTTAACATTAAAAGATGAATATGAAGAGCAGACTGTAAGCTTTTGCATATGGGTTTGCTTTTGCCCTGCATATTAAATGTGACCAAAAATGAGGGTTAGCTTTAGCTCACTGTCCCAATGCTTAAGCTGTATGTCATGTCTGATATACTGCAGATATTTTCCAGCATGCCAAGTTTTCTAAGTTACTATAGCACTATGTCCCTAGGTGTATAAATTCCCCATGTTTGCATCAATCATTTTGGAACAGTCTACCTCGCTGTATGCTGGTTGGTTGATGCCATGTGACCCCCCCCTCCTCTCCCCCCCGCTTTGTCATGTCCCAATCAACACGGTCCATCCCTCCCCCTTCCCTCTCCCATTGGTTTAAATCCGTTCCATCCTCTTTGTGATTGGTTGTGAATGTTTTTTTGCTGCTCTGAAAGTTTTTGTAGGCCGGTAGGATACAAAGACCCCGGTTACACTTGTCATTTCAATGGGATTTTTGCGTTCTGTTTAATTGTCCGAACCCGGCTTTAATGTGAAAGAGTCTGGCGACAAAAGTCTGTAATGATGAAGTTGGTGATGTTCTGATTGGAGACACCGTTTGAAATCAAATTAAACCTCTCTCTTTGAGTTTAATATGATTGCCACGATCAAAACACTGTTTTAGATTGAACATGGGTCAAGATCTCATGTTGACACTGCAGTGCTGTGCATCCATACTTGACCTGAAAATGTCAATGTATGCGTCTCCTATGTGTTTCTATTTATCTGTCCACATTACTTTTTCACGCTTTTCCTCCCCATCTCTTTACATCACTCATAATGTCATTGTGACTGGAATTATATCTGGACTGTGCAGAAATCTGATCACACTGCGAGCCTGAACACCTGAAATCAGAGTTTTGTGTGCTGCCTGTCGTTTAACGCTTCCTGCTGTGCTCGTGATGAAAAAAGTCGCTTGTAAGTGTTAAGTGTAACCGGGGCCACTAAGGACACTGATATATTGACATCCTTTCTTCCTTCCTTCCTTCCTCCCTTCCTTCCTCCTGTTCCCCTCTTTCATGCCATCCATCCATCCATTTTACTCCCTCCATACCTCCACGATTTTATTTTGTTTTTATCCTAATTTTATTCCTGCTCTCCTGTGCAGTGATAAGGACCTACTCAGTCAGACGAGAACACTAGCCATGTCATTTGTCAAGTGTGCCAGCACAGACACAGAGCACCAGTACAAGCTAGTCAAGGACATCTCCTTCTGAGCAAACACGCACACACGCATGCACATGCAGACACACGATTGCCTATGAATGAATGAATGAATGAATAAATGGATAACTTAAAGGAACATTCCTGTTTTGTTTTCGCACAATATTCAGATGGTTCCATGGCCTGAGAGCGGCCAAAGAGCCAGGTGAAACTGGGATGCATGATTTGGTTCTTTGGTAATTGCCACACCAACATCAGCAAAATTCTGGGATTCATAGAGACTTACTGCAACATGTTTCATAATTCTTTTATTTCATGCTAAATGAAGACGATTTTGCCCCAAATTTCATGTCACCGTTGCCTCCTTTCATTTAGCATCATCAGTGGCTATGTTTCGCTTGCCAGAGAATCATCTGAATATTATGTCAATTGTACTTTAATAGATACTGAAGAAAAAAATATGAATCAATGCTATACTCCTTTATTTATTCACTCACATGCTCAGGCACACACACACACACACACACATGCAACACATTCTTCCCGTCTCCAGTAGTCAGTTTATATGCAGTACCACTGACATGCAGGTAGTTGACTGGTTTTTGGCTCAGAGATGTAATCCTAGCTTCGCAGAGGGCATTGTGTCCGATTCATTGTCAATGTCACATTGAGTTAGAATGAGTACAATGGGCTTCCCCGTTCATATCAGAACTACTGAGTGGTTTTATCCTGATACACCCAGAGCCATTGATTAAAAGAGTTTGGTCCTTGTTGGCTCCACAGCGGTTGCTAAGTAACTTGTGATTCTATGCCAGCTGATCTTTAGATTGTCAGCGATCTCCCCATGGCGATGCTACAGGAGATGTTTGTTGTTACATTTTCACAGCCAACACATTTTAGGTCTAGAGCAGGGACAGCAACATGGCGACTATCATGCAACCAGGCCAAACTAATTCTATCGCTGTCTCTGGTCACACCTAGCAGAAGCAGGAAGAACAAGGAGACAGTGTCACTACAGATGGTCCGTGCAAACAGGAGCGCACTTGTGCATTCTCCTGCTCTTGATAGTTTCAAAGTTGCACTGCACACATTTCACCTTCTGCTTCTGACTGTCTGTGATGACCCAGGCCTTTCCTTGGTCTTTATCCTCCTAGACATACACCTAAGTTAAGGATTAAAAGGTTTAGTCAAGTTCGGCAGATGTAAACGGCTCGGTGGGACCAGCTATAGAACGTCAGCTCAGTTCAGTGTGTCACGCTTTTGTTTCTGCTTTGATGAACAAAACAAGATTGGCGGGTTCCAGCATGTTGCCAAGGAAACTTGGATGTTTGTCTCTTGTCTTGACATGCGTATTGACTTTGTGATAGATCAGGAAGTAATCATTCTACCTATTCTAACTCCATGTTCCTAGTACTGTAACTCCTGTCAATTTGAAGAAGAATAAAGACTCATTATAACCGTTTAAAACACACAACTACTGTCTTTTACCACCGTGACCAATAAAGTTAGATGTTTTGAAAATGCCGGTTGTGGTTTGAGTCTTTGGCGCCGGTCTGTTTGAGTGCTGGTGACATGTAAGTGTAGGTAGACACTGAAACTTATTTTCTGATTTCATGAAGTATTAAAGCTCAAAGTTACCAAAGATTCTAGGTCACGGTCCTAAGGGATTGATCGGCAGGATCTAAATCTTATCAAAATGTGTGTCCCTTTGTGAATATTCCATATATCCTGAAGAATCTGCTGTTAAATAAGCTGTCTCACTCTACTGAATAGGTTCATTTTCCTCTAATATCATGATACCAAAAATGCATTTTGGAAATGCCCACTCTTAATGTTGTGAATGGCAGTAAATTCAATGAATTATTTAAAAAAGCAACAACACGGTGACATCAGTGACGCACATCAGTGCAGTTGTATGTTGATATTTGTCCCATACTGCATGCTACAGTGCAGAGTACAGTCAGTGTGGCTGTACTTACTAAGGCTGGCTTTACACGGTGAAACTTTCACGCAACTAGTTGCAGGTTGCAAATTTTGACAGTTGCACGAAGCAATTCAAAAATAATCAGTCTCATGCAACACGATTTAATAGTTTATTTCACTAAAATTAGCTAGCTAGATTGCTAATTTTTCATCTGTCGTATCGTTTTCTCGCTGGATAATATCAATTCGGACGTGTTGTATCGCTTTTTCTTCTGGCACTGGCTGGCTACTTTGTTTCATAATGGCTGTCCCAGAGAATAGGAAGAGAGCTATCGGTGCATTAATGCTTATTGATATGCTGGAGGAAAAAACACGACCTAAAAAGGCTAAACGTCTGTGGGTGAAGGACTGGCTACTCAAAAGAGAGACCAATGGATCATTTCACACTCTATTCAAGGAGCTTGATCCAATGAGCCTCCGGTGAGTGCATTCTCCCTTTGATTCAAGGAAAATAAATAAATAAATAGCTCTTAGTTGCCACCTTGTGATATCAGTATGAAATTGTAGCTGGATATGTGATTGTATTTTAGATAACAGCTCTGATTCTCATCAAAACTTTAGAAAAACTTTAGCATTACCAACCTTGCATGAAGTCTATGAGGATAATCTCCTTCTGAAGCGTCCAAGAGACCATATTCTGTTTTATTATTTTGTTCATTTTGGTGATAAGCCGTTTTGAAATCAATCAGTTGAAATTGGTTGAAATGATACCGCATCAACGGTAGTTTGCCTAGCTCACATTTGTTTGTTGACATGGCTCAGCTGTTTGACATCATCATCTGACACGTTATCAGCGTTTTGATTGGCTGTTGCGTGAAACTAGTTTCACAAAGTTGAGAGTTTTGCAACTGTTGTTTCAGACAAGTTTCAAGTGTGTTGCAGAGGGCTTTACACCATGCAACTCAATTGCAACTTAGTTTCACCTAAGTTTCAACCAACTAAAGTTGTGTGAAAGTTTCACCGTGTAAAGCCAGCCTTAGGATTGTGTATGCACTAGATTCTAGACTTGGAAAGTGTCCTTGCCACACAGCAGTACGTTCCCTCTGAGTACCAAGATACCAAACACTCTCTGATCCTGTTGGTTCGCTGGCCATCCTCTCCTCTTCCTCTCCATTCAGTTTTCACCCTGTCCCTACACTACAGTTGTTTTCTCCCTCACTGGTCTGATTGTTTCAGTACAAATCTTATATTTGGACTTCAATGTTATGTTTACCTCCTCCCCTCCACCTCCTTATCACACCCGTCTGTCTTCCTCACTGTGCACCATTCCTCTTCCCTCCATGCCTCCCTCTGTTTTGACTCTTTCCCTCCCTCCTTCCCAGTCTCTCCCCTCATTGTCCCCTAAGTTGTACTCATTGTTGTGGTTGTAATGGTGCAAATTACAACCTCATCCCTCACTTCCCCCCCGTCTATCCATCCCTCCTTCCATACCTTCCTTCATCTTTCCATTTCAACACCTCAATCCTTCCCTCGCTATCTGCCCTCCATCCTCCTTCCCTTCCTCTGTTCTTTTCTCCCTCTCCCTCCAACCCCCCCCCCCCAGTTTTTTCTCTCCATGGTCCTGAGTTTGTCCCTGGTTATAATGGTGCAGATTACAGGAGGCAGAGAGGCACCGCACCTCGGCCGAGGAGGGAGCCAGACGCTTCAAATTGGACTTTGCCAACAAGGCCGACAGCCTGCAGCGGCAGATTGAATACAGAGAAAGACAACTGTAAGCAAAAAACCACACAGAGACAGACGGATTCATGCAAACATGTACACACATACACACTTATCTATTCTATATGAAACAAGGTAGACAAGCTGCAGATGGACTGCAGAGAGAGAGAGACAACATATGAACAAACATATACACATATAGTTGCTTAGCATGGTAACCCTGCCTTTGATGCTTTTAAACTCAACATGGCCCTTTTATTTATTTAAGTTTAATGAATCCAGGGTCCATGAATCACAAAAACTGCCGCATTGGAGACACCAAGATTTTCTTCTGACAACAGCAGTGCAGATGCAGCCATTCATATTGCTGTGTAGCATGTCATTCATCATGCTTTAACCTGCTCCAAGAAATATAGAAACCATCCTAACTTGTTCTCTGATCTGCAAAATAATAGCAACTGTTTAGAATAATAATAGAAACAGCATAGAAACAAAAAGAAACCAGTGCTGCAATATGACAGAAAGACATGATTGTGAATATGGTTAATGATTGCCTCCCTTTCTCTGTCATTCTTGTGATCGCTCTCCTCCTTTTGTCATTGAAATTCATGTTTACATGGGTGTTGGTGTTGTATATGTTGTCGCTGTTGTTTTTCCTGTAGCCAGCAGCTGGAGACGGACATGAAGATTGAGAAGGAGTGGCGCCAGACATTACAAAACGATCTGGAAAGAGAGAGAGACACTGTGGCACAGCTCAGCGCCGAGGCACTGCAGATCAACGGACTAAAGAAGGTAAGAGGAGAGAGCTAAAGAGGTCTATGATGTATATGATATTTTATGTTTAAGAAGTGTATGTGGCTTATCGTGTGTATGATATAATGATGTGTCCAACATATGATCTGATCTAATCTAGGCATATCCTGATCTAATGTTTTTGTCTCCAATACCGATCTGTGTTATTAAATTATGAGTATCTGCCCATACAAAATACTGCTCCGATATCTTTGTAATTAATTGAAAAATGTGTAAAAATGTGGCAGACATCTAAACTCCAAATGTCTGTTGTGAATCTAATTGTGGCCATGTTTGTCTTCCTGTGTGTGTGTGTGTGTGTGTGTGTGTGTGTGTGTGTGTGTGTGTGTGTTTGTGTGTATGTTTTATTGCTGTCCAGGAGTTCCACCGTCTCCATGATGAGAACATTCAGCTGAAGACCATCTGTGAAGACCAAGAACAAGCTCTGGAGGAGCTAGGCTCTAAACTCAGCGAGTAAATATGCCTTCATTATGTTTGCTGTTTCCATATCATATCACGCCGTATGCTGCAGCACACAAGCGCCGGTCCAGGTGTCAGACTCTGTGTGGACCATGAAGAGGCTCTGGAGGAACTAAGCTGTAAAACTCAGTGAATAAACATTGTATATCAAAATGTATTTCATTTGAGATCAAAAGGTCTTGTATACAGTGAAATATAGTATTTGTGAAGTGTTTGTGCGGTTGTGCGGTTTTATATTTTATTCTAACTGGTATTGTAAAGTCTTACATTACTAGTATTTAGGACCTAAATGTAGCCAGTCAACATAGTACATTATCAATTGTCCTCTAAAAATATAAACTTATGGGGGTAGCAGTAGTCAGAAAGGTGAATTTGAAAGTGGAAGGTTGGCAGTTAGAACCCTGATTAACTGGGAAGACTGGGTGGGGAAAGTGAACAAGAAACACACTGGCCTCATTCAACAGCTATCCTGATGCCCTGATGCAGTACAGACAGACCAAAAGACTATGTAGGCTACATACATATGGCATTAGCTGGGTGCCTTTATCCAGGGTGAAATTCTTCATTCTCCATTATGTTATACTTGCCTAGTCATGTTGTTCTGAAATGTTTCTGCCAACCAAACTATGGAGGAGCTGGATTGTAAACTCAACCAGCAGCTGATTCTACAATATAACTGAAAAGTGCACTGCTCACAAGAACAGAAATATCTTGGAATGGTTGTATCAGAGGCATGTTGTATTACTGACATGAGAATCATGACCCGTGTTGGTTCATTTGTTAATTCTCCTCATCAGATCCAAATTGAAGATTGAGGACATCAAAGAAGCCAACAAAGCTCTTCAGGTAAGGCAATAGTAAGATGAGACAAAAATATGAAAAGAAAAAAAGTCTTAACAAAAGAACATGAATCTAAACCATTACATCAGCATGCAAATCACTCACACAGTCTTTATATTATAAAGACTGCTAACATGCTGCGTCTTGGTTAAGTGTCAACATAGAAACAGATTTTGGACAGTAATGTACAGTATGTAATGGACAGTATATATGTAGTGTCTTTGCTTTTTAATATATGGAATGTAAAGTTTGGGGGGAACCGTGATTTGTTTTGTCGTTGTTCCAGGGGGGGCAGGTTTGGCTGAAGGACAAGGAAGCCAGCCACTGTAAGCTGTGTGAGAAGGAGTTCTCCATCTCAAGACGAAAGGTCAGTCGTCAGATGATTATGAAATGACAATAATTGGAGCGTTACGATGTCCTGCACCCCTACATCTGGCTCAGAGAGATGGATAAATAATCTAGACATGGTCAAATTTATTATGTACAGAGTATTACACACTTATGACGTGAAGTAATAATCCATGACTTTTTCACATAAATAAATGTCCGTTTGCAATTCTCTATTGTCAGTTAATGTAAGGCATTTGTGATTCAATCTATACTCAGTTCATGAAAGCGTTTATCTTCTGTTCTACATGCTTGTCTAAACACCCGGTGTAGGGTAGGTCTTTCCTGGGGAAAATCCTCTGGCCTACAGGAAGTGATGCGTTTTAGATTCCGGCAGCAGCAACAGCAGTTTATTTGGAATAAATAGATGAAGAACTGGGTAGTTAGCATGAGCAGTGATAGCCACCATGGCTAACCACTTTAACAAAATACGTATCATAATACAATAACATTTAAATTCTTAATGTTTTGGGATTTAGTATTGCTTTTTATGTATATATAAGTATTGTGGTTATGGATGCTGATGACGTGTGTGTGTTTTTGTGTGTCTCCCTTCAGCACCACTGTAGGAACTGCGGGGAGATTTTCTGTAACAGCTGCTCTGACAACGAGCTTCCTCTGCCAGCCTCTCCTAAACCGGTCAGAGTCTGTGACACCTGCCACGCCCTCCTCCTCCAGCGATGCTCCTCCAATCCCACGTGAGGAAGTCCCATGCCCTCACCGCAGCTGCTCCAATCAAACTGAGATCAGACCACCAAGTAGCCCAGGCGTTGTTCCTCCAATCGTTTGTAAGATCTATCTCCCAAGTTCTGCCCATCTCAACACATTGTTTTCTGCCAGGAATGGACCATGTGCATAAAGATGTAGGGCTCTTGGTTTGACTAATCTACAAGATGCTGAAGGAAGTCGCTCACGTACAAAGTCATTCCTGCATCATTTTTTGTTCTCACATTTCTGGTCACCTTGTTTGATGTCACTACTTTTTCTACAGCTGTTCTGCAGTGTAAAGCATCCAAACAGCAACATCTCTTCAGTTCAGACAGAGGAAGAAGCAGAGCAAACACAAGGTGTGAAACACTGTAGGCCGGTCCAGGAAGACCAAATACAATCAGTCCAGGATAGCATGGGGCAAGAGTACTGACTTGAGTAGTAACTAGGTGGGAATTCAAGATAGTGAGTGTCCTCAGTCTGCTGTATTCTCATCAATAATCATGACTTGGGGTGAGGAAAATATATATTTTCTTTAAGTTTATATATCAAGGACCTTGACAAATGCAGCCATGCAGTTTCAAAATACAAACGGAAAACTCTCCTTGGGTCAATCCAGACCCAGTCCAATCAAGGCTCTGTGACAGGTGTGACACTGGCTTGGCTCATAGGAGTTATAAAAATACAATGCAGTTCAACTTTCCAAAATTTGATAAATGCTTCATCACGTTCAGTGCATAATAAAGAACATTTAAATAATTGTGAGCCTTCCACTGTAGACAGAGTACAGGGTAAAATAGAATCACACAACCAGACTGTTTGGGGACGATATCAGTTTGGACCGCTCCACCGCTTCCACCTCATCACTTCATCAGCTCTATTCCCCCCCTCCACCAGGATTCAGTACTATACAGCGAAAAACCAAACACATTTTACAAAGCACATGCACCTGAATACAGTCAGGTGAACTGTAGCAGTGTGGCGTTGCCTATACAGCACTGATGCTGATCTGGAGTCAGGTCTAAAGGTTAGGGGGAGGAGAAAGGGCATGGAAGCTGATTTGAAGTCAGCTGAGCTCTAAAAGGAGGGACTACTTTACCACAAACTGACGAAATGAAACTGACTGTAATGAGCAGATGTTTTTCATGACCAAATCCCCCGCTCCCAGCCTATTATGTAGTACTGCACCTGTACATGTATCAAGCCTCTACAAATCGGGTCAGATGAGCATCTAAGTCTCACAGTGACTGAACAGCCAAACTGATTTCAGATCAGAAGGGAATATTGGTAGAATCTTGATACATTCAGTTGTTGTTGAATCAAACTTTATAAAGTCTGATGACTCCAAAGCATCTCATCACTAAGACGGTTTTCTCTTTTGAGGTGGAGTGAAATGAACATGAACCTAACTCAGCATTTACACAGGGACAACAGATCAGATTTTCAACTCTTCATGCCAGTCAGACCTTCTCATGGCTGTCTGACATGGCAGAAACCTAAACTGCTATATTTCTGTTTGGACAGCCATGTGAAGATCAGACTTGTGCCACAAAGGGTAAATAATTGTAAGATTTCCTGTTGAAGTGCAGCCTTCTCCCCGGAGTAACAGTGTGACATTTTGGAACTGGCAGTGACCGTCAGGAGCGGTGTGTGTGTATTCAGTCGGAGGGAGCGTTACAGAATAAATGAGGCCCACTGGGAAGGTTCGTCCTCCTCAGAATGTCAGTGTAAAATGTGCAGTGAAACTAAGACGGTCTTAGCACTGAGATGCTTCTGCAAACTCATTCCAGGAACGTTCACAAGCAGGTTTTGCTCTCCTGACAATATGACTACGTCTGCTCTTCATGTTGAGCCTCATTCTACGTTTGGCTAGGTTTACAAAGGAGCACAAAATCTTTTTTTTCTTTTTTTACGCCTTTTAGCACAGATGTGATCTTCTCATAATTTTTCAAAAACGGTCTTAAAATCAGATGTGCAGACAGTTATGAGAAAATCATATCTGTCATTTGTGCCTGTGTAAATGCCATTAATATTATCAATCTGCTTCTCATGGTGCCAAATTGGGCCTTATGTTTATTCAATATTTCTATGTGTTGACAGAATCTGAAATAATGGCCCAAAATATTTCAAACTAACAACACTAGCCAGTGCTAGCCAAGCATGTGTTCAGGTTTCCCTCTGTCTGGATTAAAGGCACATTTCACTGTTTTCATTTGTTTGTTTGAGGCACTAATGCTGTGGGCGCTGCTTGACATGACAAAAAGGAGCAACAAAAAACAGCACAGGAGCTGCCATAGCATCTCTGGTCAGTCAGTCAGTCAAACTGACTGACTGACTTTCAGACTGACTGCTTGACTGACTAGTTACTGGTTGTTGAGGAGAGACTAAACAGAGTATTACACACCTGAGACATTAACAAAGCCACAAAGTATGTTTTGAAATTTGCCAATCCTGTATTGCTTGTACAATAGACAGATTAATTTGAGAGTATTTATGTTTGATTCTATGTTGTTTTATGCACATGAATTTGTACTTTTTTAAGTTCCAGGGAGTTAATCGTGGAACAAGATGCACAGGGAATGGTTGAACCTTCTCTAACCACTTGAAGTCAGTTCTGCTCTGTGTCGATGGAGTCATCATAGAAGTCCCACATTTGACCGCTGCTCAGTAGCTCCATTCCTGAGAGGGGTTTGGAAACTCAAAATCAATTCTGTTCCCTTTATAGCTGGCAGTAGGCTCGAGGAATGGTCTGGCAAAAAGTTATAGGGGACACGTTTTGTGTTACAATTCACGTCAAATATATTTTGATGACTGTAAAGTATACAGAAAAAGGTCTGCAGTGGCCTTTGCATTACTAATGCAGGATGATCCACTTCTATGATGGTACCACTGTACATTCTGGTTTTGTACTCGTATACAATGTTTACAACCTGTGGTTTTCTAAAAAACTGGAAATACTCATTCCCATGAAGAAGTAAGACAGGCCTTGGTTCAGTTCATTTCAGGGGGTGGATTTTTTTTTCTAAATTCAAGTACTTTTACATATGAGATTATCATACATATGAGATTATCATATCCCATCTATTATGAAGTAACTGAGAATAGATGTCATTATAAAATGAAGTTAGGCTTCTGTTCCCATTTTAAAATGATTGAATTGAATCTGAATTGAGCCCAGGCCTGAGATGAAATGTTATTTGTACAGTGTCACTCTTGTAATCCATCCCAACTATGATTGGGACTTGTACAGTGTTGATTCTACTGTATCTTGTATATACTGTACGTATGTTGGTTGTCAATCAGTATGGTCCTTTAGCTTACTAAATGCTGCCAGTTGTGTAACATTAACTCACTTTATTGCCAACAATATGTTGCCTTGACAGTCTAGCAGTTTTTGATTAAATTAAATTACAGACTGGATGATGTATGGAGTTTGCTGTTGTTTCTGTGTAAATGGTTGCAAATTGCACTGGTAACATTTACTGTTGTTACACTGTTGGTGTACTGTCTGTCCTGCAGAAACGGTTTTACATTTACTGTAGAGACTATAATGCAACATCCTTCATTTGATATTTTAATGTGCATCCACTCTTAAGAGTTGGCTTGTTTCCATTTAGGGCCACAATTGAAAGGTGTTTTCAATTCAATACTTCATTTTGCCATCCTCTGGGGGGAGATGCATGTTTATTTGACCATTTTCCCCAAATAAATTAAAATCTTTAAAGGGTGATGTACACACAGTCAGGGACACACAAAGAGAATTAAATATAAAAATTTATTAGGCAAAATGTACAACAGCTGCTTAAGCTATTTTACAGCTCAAATATAGAGATTTTCTTTTTTTTTTTTACTTCCGCTCTTTGAGAGTGGAATATAATATTCAGCTTAGTTTTTGTTTGTTTTGTAATGAACATGTGAAAACATTCATAGAAAACACACTGGCTCACATTTATCAAATGTTTCAGAGCAGGCAAGCTTATCTAAAGTCACTTTTAATGTTCAAATCAGAGTTTGTTGCCTTCATTCACCCCTTTTTGTATTCACAGGTTAATTTAGTTAACACGGCTTACTGGGAGAGAGGCAAACAGCCAGTTGGGAGCTGCAGCGTCAGGTGAAAGCGTTAGTATAAATTCAAAGGATTCCAACACACTGTTCTTACCAAGTTAAAAAAAAAAAAAAAAGCCTGTTTAAAAACAAATGTTTTAACTTTTTAAGAACAGAGAGTGCCTTGAAATCTTCTTTTATTTAGACTGCCAACTGTTCCTGCCCCAACTCCCAAAGAGCACCAATGGCCTGAACACATCGTCAAGCCAAAACAGTGTTCATCTTCTGTTGCTATCAAGTGATTACATTCAGAGTGATTCAGTAATGTAGTGTCAACAACTTACCGTTTTTTTTATTAAGGTTTTTTTGTCACCATGCCCGGTCACGGCAGTGAAATGGCAATCAAACAAATTCTGTAAATTCTGTTCTTATGAATCAAACAAATTATGCTGCATCTGTTTATCAGTGTCTCATGAAACTCTGCCTCCCTGGTGCATCTGCATAACGAATGCCAACCATGAGAGCCGAAGCAAGATGAATGATGGTGCCAATAAAATAACTCAAAACATTAGAGACAGTCATTTATAGCCCATTCCAGGGCCTTCATAACTTTGGAAAATAAACTGAAGTTTTTGGCTGATCTCTGTTAAGCAGGTGTAGATCACCAATGACAATCATCTTTTTAGGTAAATAAGACTTAAAATTCAATACAAAAATGTTCTACAAAGTGCTATACACTATTTTGACTCCATTTATCCAAGGGAGGCAGCGTTTCCTAGGAGGGTGTAAATTAATGCTGTAGAAATCAAAACCTGACCATCACTTTGAGTGCAGAGCTTGCACAATACATCTATACTGTCTTATAGACACTGTCGTTGTGATACCAAGCTCTTACGATCCCTGTATTAACAATTATAAAGTGTCGTGTGATCTCTATAGGGCAGCAACTTGTATTCTGAGGATTAATGCAAAATAATGTATCCCAATGTCTAAATTTTAAAGAATATAATAAGATAAACCAGAACTTTCCAGTTTGTACCATCAGACAGGTTCTCTACCTACGACGGCTCCAACTACTGAATATTGTCAAGTTGTTTTGTTCTTTGTATACCTTTTGGAATGGTATCATAGTAGTGCTTGCTATGGTGATATTTGGTCTGGTATAGCATCATGGCAACCCTGAATACAATGCATCACTGGTGCAACATAACAAAATAGTTAAACCTTTTAAAAGCAGGGGAGCTCATTTTCTTTATCCAAACTGAGATTCTAGTGACTTCAGATCAGCTCTTCTGCTTTGAGACGCCTGATGAGTAAATGAGGCCTCAAGAGACGTGAGACAAACGTCAGGATGGGTTGGAAGAGTGTGATGATGTCATCAGAATGCACCTCGCAGCCCACTGCCCCGCGAGTCTCCGCCTCCTCCTGAGTTACTATAGTAACCACCTCCACCACGACCTGAGGGGTATTTCCAAAGACAGGTCAGAGTAAAAATGATGATGAAATAATTTCCCAAGTGTTGTCCATATTGACACATTGTGAGTTGATGCGACTGCGAGATCACAAGACACAAAACCCAAATTTGATTTAACAAATTGTTGAAAACATAAATAATTCAGTGGGAATTTCAAGAAATGGGATTACCCAGTTGGCCAAAAGCGTTCAGCGAAATACACCAGAGACACAGATTATCTACCACAAACTAGGGCTGCCCCTTAATAGTCGACCAAACGTTAGTCGATGAGAAGTTTTCATTGGTCAGTTAGTCGCAGGGAAAAAAATAAAATAAATAAAAAACCCTCAAACTCCATTCGGGAGCTGCGCCTTGTCGTTAAAAAGTTATTAGACCAGGGTTGCACTTGGCGGGTGTATTACTGGGGACCCAAGGACGTGCAGTGTCGGATTTGGTGCAATTTGGACATGTTCAATATTAATAAACTTTGAATAAACAAGCGAACAGCGCTCTGTGCAGCAGCGGGGCTCAAAGCAAGCGACTAATAGCCTACGCCTATTGTGTGTTTTTTTTGGGTGAACCACAGTGTATTTCACCGGTGTTTCTGACCGCTAGAAGCCGCGACTTGGGTGTGTTTATAAAAAAATATATATATTTAAATAATTAACGTGCGACGACTAGTCGACTAATGGCTTGAACTAACAACTACTAGTCGACTAGGAAAATCTTTGGTCGGGGGCAGCCCTACCACAAACACACTCCATTTGAATCTGTGACTATGATCATGAGAAGTACGATGTCTGCTACACTCCTCTGTACTGTTAAAAATCATAACTGAATGGAAAATTTACATTTTACAAAGTTTTCTAGATAATGTACAAATAACAGCAATTAACCTTTACATTTCTATAAAATGGGTAATACAAGACACTCTGTTACCAGAAGAGATGTAAAATGGCCACGGCCATGTGGAATAAAATAAATAATAAAATAAAAAATAAAGATGACCAGAAGTTATTTAACACAAATAAATAAAGTTGATAAAAACTCACTAATTTCAGCTGCTCCGCTGGCTGTTGAGTTGAGAAACAGCTCAATATAGCGGTGCTCTGTGGAGAGGACAACATCAATCAATTAATCAATCAATCAACCAACCTATCAAACAACCTGGGTTTCTTCTGCCTATTTAACTTATAGGTAGTCTACCTAAATTACTTCAAACTACCAACAACAATGTTAAATATCCAGACCCCAATAATGTCATGATAAATACTTTATTATCCTTCCACGATGTTCTGCATGACTTACAGGAGGTCTTTCCTAAGCATTGGGGCTTCTGAATCGGTTTAATCGGTTTGAACAGGCGTAACACCAGGGTTGTGTGTAGCCTTTGAAAAATACATACTATGCTAAATCAGCCCCATTGACAAAGTTATCACCAATGACTCTGATAAGCCAAGAGAAAGCCCTAAACATTAAGTCAACCTACAGAGACAATAGCGCTGTTGAGTTTGTCAGTTTGTGCTGTTATTCTGTTTCTGTAGCTACAACTGGTCCACTCCTCCAACGTTACTCAACAAGTTGTTTTTACTTGGGCTGGCATAGCATCGTAGCGTAAAGGGCAACCAAAGTGAGGAGGTAGAAGAGGAAAGTGAAGAGGAGGAGAGGACGTACGCATGTGGTTCTTGTCCTTGGACATGGCCGCCACGGCGTCTTCGTGGGAGCGGAACTCCACATCTGCCTCTCCAGTCGACTTGCCGTTTGGAGCCACATCAATGTGGACCCTCAGTGGACTCAGAGGAGAGAAGAACTAAAACACACACACACACACACACACACAAACACAGGCGTACACAGACATACACAAAGACAGACACACAGAGACATACACAGGAACGGGCAGACAAACTGACTTGAATGACTTATTAATGTCCCCAAGTCAAAAAAACTGATTTCACGTATTCTCCTCACTACTAACATTGAGAATGTTTATCCAAATGTTGTAAATGCAAATGAATTTAGTTGCTGGTTATATTAGTCGTACTAACAAACAACAATATACAATACATAATAGATAGATATACATAAATAGAAAACACAGGCACACAGACATAGATCCAAATTAATGGTCAAATATTAAACGTAGCTCTAAAGTGTCTCATCATTGGAAATCTTTCAAGAGAAATGATCTTGTGTTTGATCAGTGCTCTGTGTGTGTGTGTGTGTGTGTGTATACTTACTTTAGCAATGTCTCCTTCTGTAGCACGGAATGGCAGACCCCTCATATGGACAAAATGGCCACTGTGGAATCCTGAGCCAGTGTCACCTGTCCCACCATAGCCATGGCCCCCCATCCCTGCAAACACACACACACACACACAAAATACATCTACTGGTAACCAATAGTACTTTCTAGGCATTAGAAAATGGCGTAAAGTAATGTGGACCAACGTTATAGTGATAATGAAACTGATAAAAAAAAACTTGTGGGGCTTTAAAACACAGATCAGTATGTGTGAACGCCAGCCTTTAGTGGGTAAATAAATATGGACTTTACCTCTTCCTCCCCTCTCTCCTCTCACCCGGTCATCAAACATGCCATTGCCAAAACAGTAATTGTTGAAGCCATTGTAGTTGTCAAAGCCACCATAACCTAGACACAGAGGGCAATGGAAACAGAGAGAAAGAGGGAGACAGAGCAATAAAGAAAAACTCAAAAATTGGGTCAAATTTCCAGGGCCATTTTTTTTATCCATGTGTGCCACCGGTGTATGGTGCCACACTTCGCGTCTATGACACAGTGTGTCCTTGTTTTATAATAATTAACCAATATGAAACTTTGACAGTGATGCAGAACTGAACCAGGCAGGAACCAAAACATACTAGTAAAAGTATCTATTGTATTTTCCATCATCAGGCAATATAAAATTGAGGCATGTCTGTATATTTATAAACATTTAACAAAATTAAGGACATCTTGCTGAACATTGCTTGTCATACTGCTTCTCATTAAAAACAGTTTTAAATCACATTTTACAGCACTAAATTATAATTTTTTCCTTCTGGCGGCTTCGGTGCTCTCCAGTTACACTTTGGCGACCACCAGAAAATTCTCGATACAGGAAAAACCCTGCTTACCTCCTCCGTAGCCTCCTCCGCTCCTCATGGTGTCCATTAGTGCCCCTCCACGGCTGGGCCCGGGCCCAAAGAACCCTCCTCTGGGCCCCCCCATCATGGGCCTATCATAGGGCCCCGGTCTCTGGCCCCCCATCCCACGTCGGGGCAGCTCATAGTAGGCTCTGATCTCATTGCGGCTGCTCTTAAAAATCTCTATGTACCTGGAATAGGAGAGGCCCACGGGGTGAAGGGGGGCAGAAGGAAGGGTTATGGTGTAGAAATGGCTTAGCTCAGGTTATATGCAAAGATTTGATTTATAGAGAGAGAACATGAGCAGACAAAAGACAAACAGCTTAAATTACCCTGCATTACCTGACTACCTGTCCTAAATAGCCTATTAAAACAGGATTAATTCACTTTAACCTAGAACTAAGTGTCTGAATGACATTGAAAGGCTTAGCCCAGGGCCATTGATAAAGAGTTTGGTCACTACCTTTTTATACCAAGTTAGCTCCACAAAACTGCTCCATGGCTGTTACTAAGTAACTAGTGACAGCTTCTCACCATGATGGCACATGGTGCCAAAAGTACAACCTTCCTAAACTCTCCATCAGTAGTTCTACACTTAATGCTGCAGCGGAGGATTTTTAACTTTAGCTACACCCATCTCACCACTGCTAATTACACTGTAGTCAAGGAAATCCTTATAGGCTTTTAACTGTTACATTAATTGTTACTAATGATTTACCGCTGATCCTAACATGGCAGCACAGCTTTCCATAGTTAGCTGTTACAGCAGAATGGAGTTTGATCTTTTTTTTTTTTTTTTTTAATAGAGGCTGACTGTCCTCTGCTGTATTTCTACAATTACTCCCCTCTTCCCAAATAAATGATCTGTATGATACATGTATGAAAGGTAAAGGAGATGCCCAAATTACCCATACAACTATCCTATATACCCATATACAGTTATAACCCCCATTAAATAGAGCCCCAGGTCTTAAATGCCCACCAGTAAAACAGTCTGTGGCATAAAATTATCATACCATCTTTAACTTAAAGAGGAGAGATACATTACCCTTCACCCCAATATTCAACATAATGTAACCATAATTACTATAATTAAACTCATCCCATTAGCAATTTAACAAATATTATATTACCCACCCAATTAATAATGTACCATCAATATCATAACAACCCATAATTTACCATAATTCTTCTAACAGTCCAACCCATCCTTCAATCATTCAACCATATAAGTATCATAACAGAACCCATCCCAATTTTACCATAATTACTCTAATATGACCCCCCAGTAATTACTACAATAGAAGCCCAACCCAATCCATCCCGTCCCTTTCCCGTCTGTCCCACCTGTGCCCTATTCTTTCCTTGTGTTTCCCCAGAGCCTTTTCTGCTATCTCCTTTGAGGCAAACTGCACGAAGGCTTCCCCTGTGCTCCTCCCCTGGTAGTCCACTGGCAGAGTAATCCCATTTGGCACGATTCTCAACCCTTCAACCCAAGCACACATAAATACATAGATAGGTAGGTAGGTAGATAGATTGATAGATCAATAGAACAACACCCACTGCATCACTGGAGCTTATAGTATTAATATATAAAATAATAACAGCGAATAAGTAATAACAGCTGTAATAACTAATAAGACTGGATTAAAATGGGCATCTCATAGAACTGGGGTTACAGTTGTAAGGTGCCCAGTGGGGAAGTGGCCCCACATACAAACACTGGCCTGGAGTCAGCATCAGCCATAGCATTAGAATGGATACAAAGGACACTCTGTCACAGCATTATCCTTTGGTACAACGAAGAATTTAATAATGTTAATGGAAATGAGCATCGTTTCATGTATGAATGGTGCATGAGAGTCAGAAAATTGTGATGCTCAATGTAACCAAAATTTGAAACTTTAGCCAAATAATACCTTTGCCATGGTAGCTTTTTGGGGTTTCATACACTTAAACCAATGCTTTTTCTTGTAAGAACATTATCAAAAGGTCACCAGACAAATTATCATTATTTAATGTTGAGTAGGAATGCCCTCTCTATCCATTATAATTCTGTGGTGTTAGCTCTCCTAGTCAGAGGCCGAGGCTGTCAGGGAGCAGAAACACAGCGCTGACCCCAGATCAGTGTCCTGGGACCGTCTCCCCTCAGCCCAACCAGCCCAACCCATCCCATCTTCAACTCCCCCTGCAGGTAGCACACTGTCTAGGTCATAGTAGGACAAATATACTAAATAATGTGTTAACATCATACTAACATGGTAAGACTAAGAAAAATCATGGCAAGGACACATTAATCAACACAGCACGACTATACTAAGATAACAAACTAAGAAGAAACATACATCAGGCCTTAGGGCCGTGACACATGGACATGTTGAAGCAATGCAGATGCACAATCCTGTCTACCGAAGGAATGAGAATTGGTAAATGAGGCTAAATAAGTGTGGATACCACAGTAATATATAAGAAAAATCAATAATGTGAAAAGATAATTTTGATCATAATAGCTGGCAAAACTGTCCATCTACATCAGCTCAAAATTATATAATAGTCCTTATAGTCCACATTACTGTGATGTCATTCAGAGTTTTAATGGGACATCGCTTTACAAAGTAGTGGTGATTTAACCATTTATCAACAGTGTATTACTATAGATAATAAAATTGTCTTCACAAATGGTAACCAGATTTAGCTTAAGAAAGAGTAAGCTTTAAGTACTACTTCACCAAAAAGCTAATGTTTGTAATGTTTGGCTAGTGAGTTCTCTAAATAAATTAAATAAAGTTATTTCATTTTTCTTGGTTTAAAATAACTTTTTTGATTTTTCTAGATTGCATACCATCATATAAAAGTGGAAAATACAGTTAACAGAGTCACAGAATCACCATGCTTCAATTATGGACTGTCGATGGATGGTGAAGTTCCAACACTGGATAATTGTTCCCCAAAATGTAAAATATTGGTACGCAGTGGATAGCACAGTAAGAGGGAACGATTAGGTCCTTGTCCTTGTGTGCGCTGACCGTTTTCAGAGTGATTTTAGCAACTGGATTAAAAAAGGGCTTGGATTTACTAGTAATTTGATGTTTCTGAAAGAAGTGCTATCATCGCCTTTTATGGACCAAAAAGTCACAAACTCGGAGGTCAGTGACAAACACTATGTACCTTGGTAGGCGAACTTGTCTAGTTGGACAAATAGACGTGTGAGAAGCCAGACATCTTCCACTGGACTTCTACACAAACTCAACTCAATTTCATATTACCTTGCTTATCAGCAAAGGTAATGGTGATGGACTGAATCTATCACCAATCGAAAATCCTTTCAGACTTTTTGCAGATTGACATTACCTTGATATTTGGTCATTTAAAATGAAGCCTAGTGCAAGGCATACAGTTTCCCCAGCGCTGTATAGCGAAGGCGGGCCCCTTTGACAAAAGAACACCCTGCCTAGACTGCAAAACCCTAAAACAAATATCACATACTCCCTAAGTAATGTGTTTATTTTCACTGAGCCAAACTCAGTGATGAACATAGGATCCAACTGCAACATCTGCTGACCAACAGCGAAATTGCGAGCAATGAGGACCATTTTACTTGAGGAACATTGCACTGTTTAAGTAAATTTAATTGTTACAACTTTGGCTAATGTTAAAACCTGTCTAAAACATTGGTATTTAACTCTGTTAGCAAGTCCTACCTCAAATTATTTCCTTCATGCCATTACAAACACCTTTTACACTGTGTTCCTGCCTGTATTTACTGGTACACTCCAGTAGCCTACAGGAAAGCTGATACGAATTTGATTTTTAAAACGCAATGCAAACTAAGTTTGCACATTACTTATTTTGGTATTTAGGTTACTCAGCTATTTAACCTTGACTAACACATTTACTGCAGGAAACATGTAGGGACAAAAATGGCACTCAAGTCCATTTAAAATGTATTCAGAGCTTAAACACAGCCAACATTTCTCAGAGCATTCCTGTGCTGATTTTGTCCTATTTGAGTCTAATGGTGACAAATAGGCAACACTGGATACACAGTGTGTTTGTGTGAGCACCTGAGAGAAATCAGACAAAAAAACAACAGTGAAATTAGACAAAACTCGAATCACAAAATCTGTGTGCGTGTGCTTGTATGTGCGTGTACCTGAGAAGAACTGAACGATCTCTTCCTTGCTGCAGCCAAAGGGCAGGCCTCTGAGTCTCAGCATGCAGCCACTGCAGCCGTCATAGTCAGCAGGGCCACTACGTTTCAACACCCAGTCCATCTCACTACGGTTTGACTTGAACACTGATTCAGACACACACACAGGCATAGGCACACACACACACACACACACACACACACACACACAGGTCAAAATTAGAAAAGATAATTCAAACTAGAAAAATTTAAAAATGTGCTCCTTTTCACTGGAGTTTCAACTGAAACCTAACACACAGAAAAAGACACAAACACAATATGTGAAAATCAGAAAAAAGGCTATTTGTACAGGGAAAAATCAACACAAAATATCAGATAAGTGCACCAACTCTCATTGGTCCATCGATCTGTTATAACCATCTACATAGCCTACCTTCTATGTATCGGTGTCCCATGTATTTACGGTCCTTGGCAATGGCGTTCTTGAAATCCTCAGCTGTTTTCAGCTCTACAAAGGCCTCTCCGCTAGGACGGCCTTCTTTAGAGAAGGTGAAACACACCCCGTTTATCTTCCCCACGATGTCACAGTCTGCACAGAAATGAGGTTGATTGAGATTTCCAAAAAGTGATGCCTTGTCTTAGAAACTGATTCCTGGCATAAAAGAAAAACTCATTGTGCAGGATAGCCATCTTACAACATCTGCTTACAAAAAATAGTTTAAAGTCTTTGGTTTAAAATACTGCCACACAAACACCAAATTTAATAGCATTTTCCTGCTCCTGCTGGTAAAATGCAATAGATTGTCTGAGACAAGAGCACTACAGCATGCAGACCCCAGCTGCAGTTTGACAAACACCGTTCTCACCTATAAGCTGTCAAAGTGATTGTGTGTGCAAGAGTGTGTGCGTGTGTGTTCTAACCAGAGAAGAAGCTGGCCACCTCCTCCTGAGTGCAGGACCAGGGCAGTCCTCTGATCCTCACCACATAACCCTCCTCGTTCAAAGACATTCTCACTGCCACAAGGAG
Organism: Centroberyx gerrardi; assembly: GCF_048128805.1. NCBI lineage: Eukaryota > Metazoa > Chordata > Actinopteri > Beryciformes > Berycidae > Centroberyx > Centroberyx gerrardi. The sequence continues at coordinate 20,247,807 of NC_135997.1, read as the reverse complement.
CACAACACAGCAGCAACACATTAAATTATGTCAATAAATCCAGCAATATTTGTGTACCAGTACAGATACTTGGCTAAAGCCCATCAGGTCATCATCAAATAGCACTGTGCTAGCACTTTGCTCCCAGTATCCCCTGACCTGCTAGTGCTGCTCATCACACCTGGATCAAAGACAAAAGGATACCAAGCATTTGCAGTGAGGGCCCCTAAACTCTGGTGCCACTTTCCTAAGTATATGCATTAAAGAAACTATACTTTTTGATGAAAACTAATTTTTGTAAACTTGCATTAGCTAATAACTCATTGCTCTTTATGTTCTTTTATTTAGGCTACTTTTTTTTGTTTGCCATTTCTGTTCTGCAGAACCAGCCTCATTGGAGCCAGCAGTACACATTTTCCCAAAAGACAGCTAATGTTTCTTTTATTCTACATTGCACAATGACCATTATCATTTTTGCACAGGCATTAAACTGTGCAACAGGCATACTAATTTCTACAATAAATACATTACACACAGTCCTTTCTACTAGTGGGTTGTATTGGTTTAATTTACAGCCCACCTGTCATGGAGCCTGCAGAAAATTAAACAACTGCCAGAGAAATATGGTAACGTTAATTACAACGAGTTACCAATGTTCTATTAACCAATTAAGCCACAACCCTAGAAGGCAAAATCATATAATTCAGACCTCTGGCCCAAGTTACTGCAGTTGTCACAGCAGATTTTAATGACTAACAGCTAACGTTAGTAATTTCCTCTTGTCAACTGTGTCACAAAGTGTCTACAAAACTATCTTAAGGTTATCTAGCTAACGTAACCGTAGCTTAGCGTAAAGTTACCAAATGTAACATCACAAGCAACTACCTATTGGGCTACCTGTTTTAGAACATTTTGTTATTTCGTTATACATTTTTTTTTTTACAGCTAAGGACATAAGGTTAGTCAGTGATGCTACTCTAACGTCAGCAGACATTCGGCTGGCTGTGTTGCTTAACTTAAGCTAGTTGCCAGGCTAACTTGCTAATGTTAGCTTGATACTATTAGCCGGTTAACATTAGCTAGCTAGCTAGCAGCTAGCGCTAACTGTAGGACATCGATATCGGTCAAACGTACAAGGCCAAAGAGTTCAATTCTCAACCCTCTTACAATATCACCATATATCAAAAGATACACACATATATCAAATATCAAATGTCAATAAGGTAATGTCAGAAAAAGATGATATTGTCTCACAGTCGCTTCTTGTCCCCCGGTCTCCTGTCTCGAGCTTCAGGTGACAGAACTGCCGCTCAGGTATAATGTCGCGAGACTAGGCAAACCGTTCTCGGAGTAGACCGTGTATGGTGGATGGGAAGATAAAAATATATATATATACACGTATGAGGCTTGATTCTTCACGAATAACAACTTGACAACAACACGCACACATATAGACTTTATGTATGATTATTGAGAGCCCTGACTTTAAGTAGCGGTGATATGAGTTTCGGATACATTTCAATAGGCTGGTTAGTTTCCTCTCTGCTCAGTCTCTGTGAATGCAAAGGGAAGGTGACGTGAGGAGAGAGGACTCCTGCACTACTGAAATCAAACAGACCAGGTCAAAAGTCCATTACATTGGCAGCAGTGGTTCACCCAGTATAAAAAGTCTTACTGGCTAACTGTTTAAATTCATATTATTATTCACAATGGAGATCCCAGTGTTTACGGTGGATGCATTCACCAATTTACCATTCAAAGGAAACCCAGCGGCAATTTGTCCACTTTTGCATGTGAGTATTTGAATGTTTGACATCTTTTAAGTATTGGAACCGCTTGTCTGTCATATTATAGACTGCTAAGGAATATGCATAGCGTTGCTGTCAGATGAAAACATTGTAAAGAAGTCAGCGTCTCTGCCAGGAATTAGAAAAAATCTCGTCTTCCAACTGGAAATGTGTTTTTGAAGTTGCAGTGTTTTGAAGTGGTTTGTGGGCCCTAGATTTTTGGAATTTACCTACCATGTAAAATATAAATTAAGGTGGAAAAAAAAGACATGAAGTAGAGTTACGAGATTTTCAATTGTCAGCAGCAATACTGTCACTTATTATTATTTTAAACGTAAAGTTTAAATCAAAGCATCTCCTATAGCCTACTCCCCTTGTTTATTACACAGTCCTACATTATGAACTATTTAATTCAAAATACGTTTGCTTGATTAAAAAGGTGAATTTAAGCTCACTGTCCCAAGGTTTTGACTGCACGTGATACATGTGTCCTGTGTGTGAGGTAATAGTGATATGAAGCCTAGTGTTGGATTGTCAGTTATGATAAACCACTTAGGGGACCACAGTGGAAGAAACTGTTTTCCTCTGTAATTGTATCAGTATGTAGGCTAGTATTTGTTCCCAATCCATCATTCAGTCGGTCCATTAATTAGTAAATCCATTCATCTATCCATGGTAATTCCTTTGAGCAGGCATTGTCAGACGACATCATGATGTATGTGTCACAGGGTATAATAATGATTCTACATCATGATAATAAAGACTTCTATAAGTTTGCCAGTGTTTGTCTCTGGCAGGAGCTGAGCGATGAATTGTACCAGAGGATAGCAGCAGAGATGAACCTGTCAGAAACAGCTTTCATCACCAGGCTCAACCCCGCGGACGATTTCACTACAGGTCAGATATAACATCCATTTATGTATTAACATTATGTGATTTATTATTCGTCATAACTACCAGTTTAGTGTGGCTGTAGGGATTCAACAGAGATCAACCTGTCAGAAACAGCTTTCATCTGGAGAATCAACCTGTCTCATGACTTCAATGCAGGTCAGATTTTGCATTGTAGGCTCAATGTATTGTCACCAGGGGCTCATTTTAATGGGGATGAAATTAGAGAACATTCTTTTATTACCACAAACAATTTAGTATATCTCTTGTTGACCACAGACAGAAAATGCAAAATAGAGTGACGATTTACCTCCTCACAACCCGACTACTTAAATATGGATCAATCACCAACTGGTTGTTTTTATCATTTCCATATTATGATATCTGGAAATAGGCTTTTGTTCATGATCAGTAGACTCCACAGTCAGATAATCAAATAAGAGTTAGAATCAGCTTTGCCAAATACACATATGGTGTACAAGGAGTTTGACTCTTCCCAGTGACTTGACAACTCATACATAAAATACGCTAAATGTAAAAACTTTGCATACAGAGATGAGTACAGTACATACACATAACAAAGTTGAAGACAATCTAGCAGAAACACCATCCTTCATCCAATTCAAGCTTTTTGAAATAATTAACAGAAGCACAGCCGTCTATCAGGCACAGGACTTTCAGAATCAAGACAGCAAAGCAATTCACCTAGAGAAGAAAGCAGCTGTTGTAGAAATTTCACTCTTATATTAAAGCTGCTGCACAGTTTACAGTTGGACTATTGGAACTGTTTGGAAAATCCAGTCCCACTGATGCAGGACAGATATGGATTAATAGATACAATGGATACCACTGTATGGGACAGTTCTTCCATGAGGTCATTATACACAACTCAATCAATACAGGTAATAAAGTGTCTCTAAGGAACAAAGATTGAATGACAAGTCAGACATTGTTACAGATATTTAAAGAGACGTTACAGTCACAGATAAAATGAGACAGGTGTGTGTGTGTGTGTGTGTGTGTGTGCAGTTTAAGACTGTTTTGCCCCTGTGGTTGTATTCTCCTGCCCTGTGTGTGAGAACAGAAAAAAAACACCTGTCCTCAGCAGTCCAGCAGGTAACAATGTTAAAACACACAGCTGAGACTTGCATTGTTGGGAATACAGTACAATGACCTCTGACATTGTTCACATGTACTGTGCGGACACTCACAGTCGGTTTTTCACAAATTGTACAAATGCACACAGTGGAGAGGAATGTCCAACTCATTGACCACATGCAGCCTAAGAATCTGTAAACCTACTCTTATTCCAAATTACTTGGCCTTATGTAAACATTTCAAGTAGCTTAACTATGTTTATATGCAGCCAAACAATAGGACTTAAAGACATTAATAGGACTCTCATAATCAGACTACAGTAACCAGCTGTCTCAGTATTTACATGCAGCCTAATAATCTGTTTAAAACGTTAATTTACTGAGCTCCTATTCCAAATAAATGTATTAATCATTCAGACTCAAGTAATCTATAATCCAGTATAATATAAAGATCCTAATGATTTACAAACAGCATTAATTTTCCTTTAACCCAAATAAACTAACCTTATATAGTACATCCCAACAGGAGAATCATGCAAGATGTCCTTAAGAGTTTCTAGTGTATAAAGAGTTAATTTCATTTAACTCAGTCTGTTTGGCTTTTGGCATTGTAAACAGTCATTGTTTGTCAGAGGAAATGTACCTTTGGGCACATTAAAACACTGAACAGACCTTCTTTTGTTTCCTGTGAGAAAGGGTGGATCTGGGAAGAGAAGTTTGAAATAAATGTTACGACATACTGCAACACTGCCAGTGCTGTGACTGTTTGCAAACTGTTAGATATTTGTTGATTTTAATGGCAGAACTCTGTATCTAGTTAACTTTTAACTGTAACATGTTGGAAAAATGTCAGTATGGTTTTGTAAGAAGCCTGTCTTACAATGTGATTGGTTGACAGGATCCAGGTTCCGCCTCCGATGGTTCACACCGACCAATGAGGTGAACTTGTGTGGTCATGCCACTCTGGCCTCTGCAGCAGTGCTGTTTCAGCATAAGAGTAAGATGCGCACACACACACACACACACACACACACACACAGAAATACCACATTAAGGTTAAATAATGTTTACAAATACTGTTTATGGTTTGTTTTATTTCACCTAGTGGGGTTTGGCACATAGGACAAGACAATCAGAGCCAGTTTAGACAATCACAGTAAAGTATCTGGAAGACAATTTACTATAATACTCTATTGTTAGACAACTGACTGATATGTCTGATACACCATGCAGGGTTTAAAAAGAGCTAAGAATTATTTACAAAACTGTTTAATCCATGTTAGATACTTGTGCACATAAAAACACATTCACATACACACACACACACACACACATTTTGAGACTTGCATCTAAAAGTTTCAGCAGACCTAGGTTGCCCGTTAGCCTGTGCGCGGCTGTATGTATAACGTGTGTGTATGTTACTTCTGTCAGAGAATGTGAATCCCACAGTGACATTTGAGACTAAGAGTGGAGAACTGTGTGTTACCCAGCGGGGGGAAGGCATCGTCATGGACTTCCCTCTCAACCCACCCACCCGGCAGGTAAGGGGACAGATATCAAGCATAACTACCCACCCACCCAGGGGGGAGGAGAAGTTCTATGATATCAAGCACACCCAACGCCCTGCAACTGAGTAAATAAAAGCATAAGTGTATAGTCATGAGCATTTAAATTAACTCACTAACCCAAGAAGAAAAGGCATTAATAAACACACCGACCCAGTCCCATCCCTGCTGTAGGCAACAATGACCATCTCCGTTGCCCCCAAAATTGTCATGTAATTTAGCATCTAAATTAGCATCTATCATCTATTTTAAGTCTAAAATAACTATCGCAAGCCATTGTAACATTTATTAGCCTGACCGGATTCTCATTACAGATATTTATAATTAATTAACAACTAGTTAAAATGCTAATTTAAGATATCTCTAATTACATTTTGACTAGTAAGATTGAATTTATTTTTTCCATTAAGATGTATGGAATCTCCAATTAAATATATCTACAATTCAGTCAATTGAAACGGTGATATCATTATAGATATCTTAAAAGATATTTTGACTAGTCAGAATGTAATTACAGATATCTTTAATTATCATTCTTACTAGTCAGATTGTAATTGCAGATATCTTGCATTACCATTCTGACTGGTCCCATTATAATTATGACTAGTCAAATTGCATTTGTAGATATCTATAATGTAATTATGGATAGTCAAGCGCAACCATTTTATGTTAAAACGGCTTGCCATAAAATAACTGCCTCATACAGTGGCAGCCATTGTAAAAGTCCCCCATCTATTCATGATGCATTAGTGATGCAAGATTTTCCAAGTTACGTTTTTCCAGAAGCTTTGCAAAGCATTGCAAAGGACAACAAAACAGTGTATTATTCTAACTTTGTTTATTCTGAACCTTCTTCTCAGGATCCCAATGAGTTCAGAGACATCATCAAGGTCAGTAAGACAATACAGCGAACGCCTTCTCGGTCCGTGGGAGTAATCATTGACTCCGACTACGTTTTGTATGTGTGGAACAGTTCTTACAGTACAGACTCCTGCTTCACTGTCTGCATGTCAGTGTTTTTGCTTTCTTGTGTTTCTGTGTGGGTGTGTGCTCAACTGTCTGTGCTTTTTCATGTGTGTGTGTGTGTCTCTCCAGGCTGCAGTCGGGAACCACCCAGTCCAGGATGTCTATCTGAGCTCCACAACCAAGAAACTGATGGTTCGACTGGCTGACAGCTGTGACAGGTTAGAACAAACACAAACACAAACACACACACACACACACACAGCTACTCAGAGTCTTTTGGGCGAGAGCATCTGCTGGATTTAACAAGACACATCACACGTCAGTTATTGGTGATGCAACTTACTGTGTATGGGGATATGTAACTTTTGATAGTGTGTGTGTGTGGTTTCTCCAGGTCAGTTCTGACCAGTCTGAAGGTGGACCCTGTCGCTCTTCTGTCCAATGAGAGGAGCGGCAAAGTGAAAGGACTCATCGTCACCATGAAAGGTGGGCAAGACCAGAGCGACAAATTCAGAGCTAGGCCAGTCAGATCAGCATTGATAGATTTGACCCCATGACAGGTAGCACAGGCCCACAGAGATTACAATCCACAGTTATAGCTGTAGCATCATCATAAGTAAGATATAGGACAAGATCCTTGACACTTAAGCAACAACATGCTCAAGGAATGAAACCCTTCTTTTTGCTGCTTGGAAATGCCCCGCCTTAGGTGCTGTCGCTTTGTCGATCCACAGTCCATTGATGGAACTCAAGGTTTTTGGCCACTAGCCTGGCGGATTATATGGCTGCTCTCTCCAGATTAGCCCAGGATGAAAAACGTGTATTAAAACGGCCTTCTCTTTATCTGTCCACCTATAGGATCCCCGGACTGCCAGCCAGGGTATGACTTCTACTCCAGATTTTTCTCTCCATGGAACGGCATCCCAGAGGATCCGGTCACTGGTAGGACTACAGAGAACATGTGTATACACACACACACACACGCTTTATAGGAATGCACAATTAATCGTGTATAATGGTATAGCAATATTGAATTGAATTTTGTTCCACAAATAAAAAGACAAATTGTGATCACTATCTAGCAAAACTATTGGGATTATTATCACACTCACAAATTGTCCCTCCTGTCTGCTGTCTAGCAGTAAGGTTGATGAATGTTCACCCTGTTAAATGTGCCAGTAAAATAACTAACTCCTGGCTTGTCCTTTCTGTCCATACAGGCTCTGCTCATACAGTTCTTGCTTGCTACTGGTCTGACAAACTAGGCAAGAAGAAGATGCTGGGTAATTAATATAATCAATATCACATCATTAATGTTATGATTTTATCAACAACTTAGAAACCAATATAACTTAACTCAGCCACATGGGCTAAAATTTCACTGACCACTTTATTTTTTTATATTTTATTTTGGAATAACACTGGAATAATAATGGTTGGCTTGAAAATGTCAAAATGTCTGGTAGGACAGATAAAACTTACTGGCCAAAGCCAAAAATGTATAATTTAGCTGCTGCTCTCCCACTATGAACAGTCTATTACTAGGGAGGATTGAGCAACATTTATATTTTACTAAACTTGACATTCATGTTGTCTTCCTCTGTGTGTGTGTGTGTGTGTGTGTGTGTGTGTGTGTGTGTGTGTGTGTGTGTGTGTGTGTGTGTGTGTAGCTTACCAGTGCTCCAGTCGAGGCGGGGAGCTGGAACTAGAAGTGAGGGATGATGGGAGAATCAACATAGCTGGACAGACCGTCACCGTACTGCAGGGAACGATCACACTATAGACGGTCACATGCACACAAACTGCGGGACACCATTTGCCAAAATGAGACGGCCTAAATAAAAGTGAAACAGACTGACTGCTGTCCAGACTGGTCAATCTAATGTCAAAGTATCATTCAGCCTGCCAACTTACTACATGAAGGAAAGAACTTATTAGAATTTGTTAGAATTTACATTATTTATTCACATAAGGAAATTGCAAAAATGACAATATAAAAGTTAAAAAACATACAAACAAACAAACAAACAGAAATGTGAACACAGAGCCAGTGTTGGAAATCAAATGGATGAGAGGTAGAATGACAGGCAGCCTGGTGGCTGGGATGCATCTGCAGTGCAGTGGTCACAGTAGTGAATGGAATTTTAAAAAAAAAATCAATCAGCATCTTCAGTTTTCACCTGCCAAATGATTTGAACAGAATACATTTTTTCTAATTGAGGTCTGGTAGTCTAGAAAACAGCTATAATTGGTTATCATGATACCAGGAAGTGTCCTTTGTAATGTTTTTGCCATAAATTAAGACTTTAGGAAGCAGCGTCAAATTATTTCTACATTTGTTTTTCTGTAATATGGCATTTTAGACCAATTTATTTACTGTACCTTTGTAGGGCAGTGAAGTTCAATCACAGGATTACAATGAAGTACCGTGATAAACCAATACACCTTTCTATTCTAACTCAATCAGTACATCTAGCTGAGGTCTGGTGATCTGCAGTCGATCCACTGAATAAGAAATGATGATACACGACAACTGTCCTGTCATCCTCTCTGATTCTGAGTGCATCTAGTCGAGGTTTGACGGTCTGTACCATGACACACCAGTGTGTGTTCAATCCACTGTAGCTGTAGGCCTAAAGTTAAAGTTAGTGTGGTCCAGCTATAGCATCTCACTCCCATGAATTCAGTTTTTCTAAGAGGGGTGTGTGTGTTTCACAGCATTGACATTAACTACTGATACTTCTAAAACTGGAATGATTCAAGTGTGTTACATTTAAAATAAATCAACAGAACATACAATCACATAAGTTGTTGTAGCCTCAAGGACTCTAGCTTACATAGCTCATTAAAGTTCAGTCTGAGGATTTCCAGCACCACTAACTGTGGTGGGATTCAGTGTATGAGGTCTTTCAATTTGTGTCCCTTGAATGCAAGACACTTCCATAAATGCAACAGAACATTGTTCAGCTGAAACTCAAGACATCCAAAACGACCAGTCTAACACAAACAAAAATGTGGCCTTGGTAAAAGATACTCGCATTGCTATTTGAATGTCCTGGCTGATACATGAATGCAGCAGCGCATTTCATATTCTGAATAAGATTAAGTTTAAAAAGTCAACACATCTTTGTGCTCTCCTCTGAATATTTCATTTTCAATATGTCAATTTAAGGCTGCTAAACAACCTCCATTTCTGAAGGCTTTGGATAATAACGATTCTACTGTAAAATCAATCAATTAAAAAAAATACACAATGTCCCAACACAGTGTAGTACAAATCAGGGGTAGAACCTGTTAATCTGAAAGTCCACATATTCTATTGGAATGTTATTTTTAGCCTTTGGCCTTCCGTTTATCTTAGTCTGTGTTGCCTAGAGCCATTTTTGTCCCAAATTAAACTAAACCAAATGTATATATTAAGTGAAAGAAAAAGATTCCCTGTGTGGACTGTTAAAATAATCTCATCTGATTTTAAGGTGTTGGTTCTATGACTGTTTCTGAACTGTTGGTTGTGGACAACTGGCACTTATGGCAACAAAGGGTAAGTCATTTTCAGGTGATATAATTAATCACAATCAATTTGTGACACTAAAGTCAGTCCTTCATCCTTCATCAGTGTGCTGTCCTGTTGAGGAGTCAAACAACTAAACTGGCTGCTACACTGTCAGATAGGTGACCTGAGATGCCGTCACAGGCACATGCCGAGTAGTCTTTCATCACAGGTGCATGCTGGGTAGGACCATGTGGGCAGCTGGAGGGAGCTGGATAATGTGATGTCGGGGTTCAGGAAAAAGCTTTGTAGAGACACACAGCAGACACACGACATAAACAAAGGCAAGTGTTTTCATTTTGACCGCATACATGCAACCTTGTAGCAGACGTGAATTTTACTGCATGCTTTTTGCTTACTGCACTACAGCTGCACTGCTGCTCCACTCGCAATTGTTTTTAAAGCTCGACTTTTATATTTGCATCTTGTGACTAGTTGTTCAATTGACTTGTTACAATGAAACAGTTTCATCTGACTGTATAACATTTATAAAAGAATTGTCTACAGTGGCCTTAGTAATACTAATTCAGGATAGACTCAGAAGGGGGTTTCTACAATGTTTAACACTGTATGCAAATCCATTTTGAAATGCACAGTAGTAGAGTACAGTAGAGTAGTAGTAGTGATTATGCTAATAGTTGATGATATGTTTGTGTAACAGAGAGTAAATTCTCTGCTAGTAATAGTGATATTAACAGTAGGAATGGTACAGTTAGTAGCGGTAATAATTAGTCATTTGTGACATACTAATGTTAGAGCATAATAGTAATAACAGTAGTAGTAATAACAAGCAATAATAGTGAAAGGAGTAGTATTAGTAATATTAACAGTGCTCACAATTAAAGGTTATCAGATTTTCTTGTTGCAAATGGATCAAGAGTTTATCGGTGGTACTAAGTTGTAATAATAAAAGTAGTAAGTGTTATTAAAGGATATCATGTTCTCCTGTTGGAGATGATTCAGTAGTTTCTCCAGCGGTGCGTAGCGTCGGAGCGTCGAGGCAGAGCCCACCATCAGCAGCTTGTGTTTAGCCCTGGTCACCGCCACGTTCAGACGACGCCAGTCCTTCAACAGCTCCCCTAACTACGAACGGAGAGGGGAGAGAGTTATTTTTGGTCATGTTTCCACTCTTTTTCATTTCCATTCAAAGAAAGATGAGCCATCAGGCAGGAGAGTCCAACAGGAGAAGTGGGAAGAGAGCCGCTTACGTTTCCCCCCTCTGCAGTGCTCCTGACAAATGAAAGCACTATGAGACTCTTGTCCCGGCCCTGGTATCGGTCCACTGTATTAACCTCCACACCACTGAAGACAGAGGACTGCAGCAGAGCAGAGATAGTCTTCAACTGCTGTCTGTAGGGGGCGATAACCCCTATATCACTGGACTTACATCCAGCCTGAAAAGAGATGGAAATAAACAGGGGTTAGTGAGGTAGAATTATGCAGATAGCGCTGGAAACAAGCCAGGCCTTTAAAAACACATTGTAATGTGTTAAAACTACTTGAGCATCAATGGGGCAATTGCGTCTATATAAGTACCTTTATCAGCAATGTCAGCAGTATGTGTATGAGTGCAGCCTCGGTGTGGTTGCTTACGCCTCCCTGCTCCACTGACTCAAACGCAGGCACCTAAAGGAAACAGTGAAGAGACACTCAGTTTAGACCAGCACTCCTCCATCTTTGTTGACACTTTTTTTAAATAGGAAGGACCTCATGGATCCAGAAAGTAACTCACATACCAATTCATTTATTCCCATTTTTCTCCTGAAAAATTGTTAAGCCCCATTTCTATCTCACCAAACCCAATTCCCAACCTATTGCTTGAAATTTAAAATCTACCAACCAGTGAGGAATCCAGGAAGCAAACGGGGTTGCTAGGCAACAGGGCGGCCTGTATCCAGGCCAGGTCCTGCTGGGGGTGAGTTTCGGAGTGGCAACTGAGCTCCGATTGGACAGAAACCAGGAAGGGCGGGGAGAGCAGGGCCGAGGCAGTCCTCTCTGATCCACATTCCAGCCGACCGCCGTACATCAGAGAGTTACTGAGAGACATTATCTGCCTGTAAACACAAACACAGACATGCACACAAACACACAGCATGAACCTTTGGACTCTTGAACTGGAAATCATTGTAGTTGATCCAAAGAGCTCTTGCAGTACTGTTTTGGTTGTTATAGTGGAAGCAAAATTTAGTTTTCTTAGAAATGCTAACGAAAGACAGTAGGACTAAAATTGTTTCTCTGAAGACACTAGTCACATTTCACTCCTTACAAACAGTTTCAAGTTAAAACTTTCTATATTGAGGTAGCTGCATATGATTTGAAGTACTGTTGGACCAGACTGGAGGATGAGTTCATGACAAACGAGACCAGATTCTTGAAGTACACAGTGTTGTGTGTAAGTTTATGTGTGTGTTTGAGTGTGGTGTGTGTGTACCTGTTCATCCGGTACTGTACATTGAGTTGGACCACTGCTTCACTGTGGAGCTCTAGACGCTTAAACAAGCTTTCATCCATACCACGCGTTCTAGAGAGAAAAATATATACGAGTTGATAAACACACAGAGTTATATTTATATGGATATTGGCTTACATGAATTCCGTAACTGACCCAACACTATTCCCCTACACACTGGACCTTTACCCTAACCATAAGATGAACCATTTTCAAAGTGAGGACTAACACAATGTTCTTGGTGTCTTACACAAACACACGAACCTCAGGAGACACAAACCTCGTCTGTTACCTTAATCTACGCCTATTTCTAACTTCACCACTCGCCTCTTTTGTTTTCTGGGTTTTCTCTCCTTGTAGGGACATTTGGACCCCACAAAATAAGAAAAATAGACACCACACAACACACACGCTTTACTTGGCCTCCTGATTTTGCACTATATGTAATAGTTGTTGATTATCTCCTACTAGTACATATATTTTGGCACATAATAAACCTCTACAACCTACCCCATATGACATCTCTCACTTAGACATACATACACACACACTTTACCTAGCTTCCTGGTTTTGTACTATTGGCGGTAGTTGTTGGTGATCTCCCACCAGCACAAATCTCTTGGCGTAGAACAGCGGTCCCAGACAGACAGGCTGGCTGATCTGTGAGGCTTCGTCTACTATGCAGAAATCGAACCGGCGACGTGAGAAAATCGGGTGTCTGATGCCCATACAGGTGGTTCCCACTACCAGCTATAGAGAGAGAGAGAGAGAGAGAGAGAGAGAGAGAGAGAGAGAGAGAGAGAGAGAGAGAGAGAGAGAGAGAGAGAGAGAGAGAGAGAGAGAGAGAGAGAGAGAGAGAGAGAGAGAGAGAGAGAGAGAGAGAGAGAGAGAGAGAGAGAGAGAGAGAGAGAGAGAGAGGAGAGTGAGGTTGGGGTTTCCTTAGGTTTATTCACTGAAAACAAAATGGCAAGTAAAGAAAATTATTTTCTATTCATCTTGCATTCAGACATATTCCAAGATATTGAAAGTCAAAACATTTTCATGCACTGGCAGATACTTTTTGTGGTTGTTTCATCACAATATGCTTTATTTTAAGATACTTTCACCAAAGTAAATTAAATTATCATGAAACAAGTGAAATGTCTTGAAGCAGGAAAAAAATATCTGCCAATGCAGTAAGATTAGACTTAAAATATCCTGAAATATGTCTGACTACATTGTATAAATCACTGAAGTTTCTAGTTGTTGCAGTGATAATATTGCCCAACCCTACTCCTCACCTCCTTGTTATAAAGCTGCTCCAGCTCTGACAGAGTCTGAACTCCCTTCTTCCTCCCACTCTCCTCTGTGTATGGTAGGATGTCTGGATGGACCTGGAGAGAGGGGCAGAAAAAGAATGGTGGATATCTCTTGTAGAATGAAAGTCTTTGATTCTATTTACTGTTAAAAAGTGCAGTAGAAATGAAGACAGATGATTAAATGAGAGATTGATTGATGGAGATGTCAACTAGAGCGCACCTTCTGGCCCCGCCCCAGACGCAGGAAGCCGACCCGGAAACGCTTGAGCTTCAGGAGGATGTTGTCCACAGCAGAGTGGGTGTAGCTGGTCAGCAAGACACTGAACCCACAGGCATGTAGGATACGAACCTGAGAGGAAAAGGGAGGGAGAGACAGAGAGAGAGATAAAGAGAGGGACGTGGAGGAGAGAGGGTTAGAGTTCTGGCCCTACCAGGAGTACATCATGTTGATTTAGGGTTGTATCTCGGGGTTATGGTTATGGGTTTTACCAGGGTACAGATGGTTGTGGTTTTTCCCGTGCCAGGCATGCCAACAATCAGTGTGTAGTCTTTAGATAACAACACCTTCTTCATGGCCTGCTTCTGGGGCTTGTTCAGACCTACACACACACACACACACACACGTGCATGAATTGACACATTGGAAAAACTAGTATTCCTCTACACAAGTCTCTGGTACAGCCCCCACCCCCAGACACTCACCCCTCCTGTCCCCATTGAGTTACAGTGGCCTGTAATTGACACAGCCATTTTCACACATTTTCACAGTAGAGATGAGTGAACTCGCTAATAAGAGCGGAGATCCAACAGAAATACTGAAGAGGTAATACGTATATCACTATGGAAAATACTGTAATGATAATACCACTTTGTCATTTGGTTTTTTTTTTGGCTTGAGAACAAGACTTTTTAGCCTTCATAGCTGAAATGTCTTGCGATGACAGTCGCTCACTTGTAGCATTGTCCTCTATTGTTGAGCAGTTGAAAATGTGTGGAGAAAGGAATGTGTGGGGAATAAGTGCAGAGTAGGTAGGGGGGATTGGGAGTGTCTTGAAATTCCAATGGGCCGGGTCCAGGGTACAGGCTGGAAAGTGAGTTTTGAAAGCCAGAAATCTCAGAGCATGGCAAAGTAATCGCTGAGTCATTGGTATTGATCAACAACTCCATCAACCACCCCGCAGACAAATTCTGCTCATTTTGTGCTATGGAACAGTAAAAATCGTATTTATTTCCCCCATTCAGGAGAGGAAAGGACACAGAAGAGCAGAGAAGACAGAAGAAAAGAAACAGAATGGAAGACAGTGAAAAAACACAAGTGGTGAACTAAGTCAAGCGCAGTACAGAGGAGAGGATGAGAACATGAGAAGACAGAGCACAGCAGAGACGAGACGATCAGAAAACAATGACTTCCCCCGTGGACAGAACAGAAAAATAAAGCAGAGTAAAATAGAGAAAAGGACAGAGTACATATACATGAGACAGACTAACTTTAAGTATGTTGGTGATACCATCCATGTCCTCTCTGGGCAGAACAGAGTAGAAGAGTAGCACACAGATGAGCAGAGTAGAGTTCTCACCTTTGAGTATGTTGGCCACAGTATCCTTGGCCTCTCTAGGCAGAACAGAGCTGAGGCTGGAGATAAACTCTGGAGGACGGAGGTCAACTACCAGCTCCCTCAGACGCTCACTGGACACACAGACACACAAAAGGACAGACAGAATACATGCATTTATTATCATACAAAAATCAGTACAGCAAACAAGCCACGGAGGTGCTGTTGTAGACATGCTGTGATGTAAGTGCTTGTGCTGGAGGTGCCGGTCTCTTTAATCAGCTTAGAGAAATTAGTGAAGTGGGTATTGACTCCTATTTATTCCCCTTAACATTACCTGAGACACAACTGTATCAATGTAAGTAGCTCATGATGTACAGGACCGATACACTACTGGAAACACACTGCGCCTCCTACTACAGCTGCAACCACTCAATGTGCCATGCTGCTATAATGCATATTTGAATATTGAACATTTATGTGCATAGTGATATGTATAGTCTGTTTTCCTTTGTATGCTTTGCATCTGTTGTCCACGTGCCATTTGCCAGGACGTACTATGAAACTCTATGAAGTTATCTCTCAAGTACTATGAAGTCTCTGCACCAATCTCACCAAGACAAACTACTGGAAATGAATTGTACTTGGCAACTAAATTGATTCCAATATGACTGTTACTGCTCTAGTACATACTGTACTTTACTATCATAATTTATTATCACATACTGGTGTACGTACCTGTCTTGACAGTTTTCCATCAGCTTGGAGAGATTGGTGAGGTGGGTGCTGAGGCCGACCACGCCCTCATCAATGTCCAACCGAAACAACATACCGCTGAACTTAGACAGGTCTCTGTAACACACACCAAACAGCAAAACAGGAATCAGTTGGGTGAATTTCAAACTGTAGTTTAGGCATTCCAAGTTCAATTCACTATCCTTCAGTGGTCCTTTGGGTGGTACACTTAAGATGGCTGCCACAGAACGTTTGTTAATGTCAGCCTTTTCGACGATATCAAGCTAGCTGAGTGATCATGGAGGACTGCGTGAAGTCACAGAGGGCAGCAGACATCTTTATACACCTCGCCCATTCAAGCAGGTAATTGTGTGACCGTGTGTGTGTGTGTGTGTGTATATATGTGTGTGTGTGTGTGTGGGTTCCTTCTCACCTGTCCAGAGTGCAGCTGATCGATGTCCTGTTGACATCACACAGGTAGCCCGTTGCCAAGCCAACTAGACGACCATCCTGGTCGCTAACAACGATGCGGTCCCCACTTGTCAAACCTATGTTGACTCCCTGCTGCAAGGCCGCACCGCTTCGCTGGAGGCGATGGAGGAAAACCCCTTCAGACTGGAGGATCACCGGGCCGCTGAGCTGCAGTTTCCCCACACAGCCGCCACTCTTCTCTCTACAAATAAGAGTAAGCAAAATAATTTAAATTGTGTAAATTTTATCTTTGAAGGAGTTGCTTTCATTCATGCCATTTTGTCTCCAAATATTGAATTTGACTGAATGCTTTATTGGGAGTGACTCACAATGGCTGAAGACAGGAGCAGTGACATTCAGTGAAAGCAAAAGGACTGTATCCATGTATACACGTCTTAGTTTGTGTCTCCAGCCTCTCACCTCTCCTCAGCGGTCTGCAGCCACACATGCTTGCGGCCATTCTTGGTCTCCATGGTAACAGCCTCCAAGCAGCAGAGCAGCAACCAATGGGAAAAATAGCTCAGGTGTGGCGGGGTCAGGTGACCGGTCTCCTGCTGCAGGAAGTCCTGCACAGCATCCTGGGAGATGTCTGAAGAGCTGCTGTCCAGCGCCCTGAGGAGGAGGGACAGATGTAGAGAGAGAGGGAAGAGAGAGACGAGGAGAGAAGCGAGAGGGAGAGGTATGAGAGGGGAAAGGAGAACAGAGGAGACAAGGAGAGGGGAAGAGAGGAATGAGATGAACATGGATAAAACTTAAGGACTTGGGGCATTAGCATGGTGAAAAAGCTCTACATCTCCAATAATCCTTCAGTCAGATTTTGATGACTGAAGACAATTTAACTACCTTGGACAGAAAAAAACTAAACTGGCCTCGGGCTAGCAGGCTAGAAAAACTTCTATCGCTTGAGATGACAGATATGTGATGACGATTACCAATACACAAGGTCCGATGCACCTATTCTTCAAACAAAACATATAAATCAAAGTTCTGAATTGATAAAGAGTTGACATTTAGATACTAAATCATTAAACCCAAAGGACAGAGATAAACACAGACAGCCACCTGTCAATTACACTTCATAGAGAGTACACAGTATTTGCATGACTGTTGATCCTATCCTGTCTATCTTATGTTTCAGGATTATCACTCCTAGTATGAAATCCTTTTCCAGGAAGTTATTAAGGGAAGTGCCATATGGCAGCAGTTGTGTGATACAGCAGCAGCTGAGATCAACATTAGAAATCATTAATACCAGGGGGTTCTGGGATTGATCTTTGGGAGGAGACTTTTTCCTCAACAATGGCTTCGAATGTCAATTTCTAGTGACTTCTGAGAGGAGATATGACCATATTTTCCAGTTCTTTGTTCCATGGCTAAAGAACTAGTTTTAAAATGTTTACCTCTCATATAAAGCACAGTTTCTCCTCTGAGGACAGTATTGGCAGGTCTGTCTGTTCGTCAGGATGTCAGGAAGTCTAGACAGACGGCTCTGCCCTGCCCCTTTCTGCACACAGTTGCCTAGGTGATGGACCAGGGTGTTCCTCAGCTTCAGCAGCTCTGAGGCAATCATACACACACACACAGATTTGGTAGTGAAATAAGTGGAAAAGAGATCGCTGTGTGAGAAGACGGGGCTTTTCTGCTCTGGTTCCACGGCACATCATAATTTGATGAAAGCCAGTCAAGGTACACAAAGTTCTGTTCTGTCAGCTATACTGGTTTTCATCAAAGTATCAGACAGCAGGTGTTCCAAGTGAAATTAAATATTTCAATATTGCCCATAATTTGTGATGATTAAAAATGGATTCTAAAATCACGATATAGGATTATGATCTGTGCAGTTCTGGTGTGTGGGTATACCTCTGCGGTCCATGTGGCCAGCCACTACAGGGTGCAGGTTGCCAGTCTTTAGGTAGAGCAGGAAGCCAGCTTCAGCATCAGTATATCTGTCCATGCTCATCAGAGTGTACAGGATCACCTAGACACACACCACACACACATGGACGCAGGTAGAGATTAAGGGAAGTGAGAGGGGAAGGTGGGTGTGTGTTTGTGAAATCAGCTTCGGTATCACTACGCTTCTCTAGACTCAGTACAGAATTACTTGGGTTGTTGGCTGTTGCCACAGATGCTAAACTCTTCCAGTAACCGTTGACTACAAGATGACATTGTCCATTCATTTGTGTGTGTATATATGATGTGTGAAGTCTATGTGTGTGCATTTCATTTCAAGTGTCTCTGGACATGTTGAAAATGTATATGTGTATTTGTGTTTACCTACCTGACTAAAGTGCTCTTAAACCTGGCAAACCTGTAAAACTAAATGTGCAGGCGTGTGTCTACCTAAATCACCATGGTGCGTTACATCAAAAATGTAAATCCAACTGTGTACGTTCTCCACCAACCTGACTGCGGTGCTCGATCGAGTTCGACTCCTTTCCAGTCTTCAGCTCTAAAGGCATAATCCTCTCCTGCGTTGTTCTGTGACTGTCGTTGCGTGCTCTCTGGATTCGAACCTGCGCCGTCACGTCTACTTTCCCTTTCAGGCCAAAGCGCGGCGACCATACATTCTCCTCAATGTCCGCCAACTCTGTAACGGTGACAACAGTCGACGAGGAGTCCTGCCGCCTGCTTGGAGCTCCTCCGTGGCTCGGGCTGGGGAGATCAGAAAGGGACGGAGACAGAGATATGTTGACATTTGGTTGAGAACTAGAAAAAGGTGATGTAGCAGCACATATAAAATATAGTTAAACTGATAAAGACATAAAATAGATGTTATGGACACATAAAATTAGGTGGGCATGTGTGCGTCTGTAGAGTTTAAGACTTTTTGCCTTATTGCTGGTATTCTGTAGCTCTGTGTGTGTCTGTGTACATACATTTTGAGGCTGATGGTTTTTGGCGTGGAGGAGCTGAGGTATTCGTCTGCCCACTTTTTGAGAGAGGGAAGATAATCATGCAGCTCCTGTCTCATCTCTTCCTGACTCACACCCAAACTGTACCTAGAGAAAGACATGTACACAGACAAAATACTGACTACACAAATAAATACTACACATCTAGTGAAAAGCTGCTTGCTTGTAGCACCGTCCTCCATCACTGAGCAGTTGAAAATGCTTGGAGGGGGGTTGGGCGGAGGCCTAACCACTTACATGCTTCCCAGGTGTTGAGGGCTGAGTAGGACCCGGTCAGCCAGATTAGACAGCTTCTCCACAGAGAAGTCTTTAGCCATAGCAGCCTTCTGGAAGACTTCGTGGACCATGGTGCCGTTCAGCATCTGCTTCGAGCCACCATCAAAACTCTGCATTGGGGCAAACAGGCAGGAAAGAGTAGAAGAGAAAGGGGGGGTGTAAGGTGCAAATTGAATTCTGATGTTAAGAATTAGGCATGGGTTCAACAACAACCCCCCCCCCCCCAAAAAAAAAGCCAAATGTGATGCACGTCAAGGTGGTAAATTAATTTACCTTGAACATGTCTCCCAGCACAGCACTCCTCATGCAGCGGATGGAGTTAGAGATGCTGGTTCCTGAGATGAGCCAATCAGGATATAGAACCAGGAAGCCCTGCTCCCTGTCCACCAACCAGGATCCACCGTCACAGCGGCCCTCCAGGTGCACCACGTCGCCGCGGGACACCGGGCTCGTCTCCCTGGAAACACAGGAAGAACAGAGCTGACAACTTTCCAAAGGCAGCGTGTATAATGGAGATAGAGGAGATTAACAGAGAGCATAGAAGACAGATGAATGGATGAATATGCAGAATCGAAAAATAGCGGGAGACCAACAGAGATAGAGCTAACACACAGGTTTACCATCCGTCTTTCAGCAGACATGTCTCAGTTGGATGTAGTGCTTTGGAACATGAGATAGTCAGTATTTTGTGACCAGGCTTCTCCTCCACGTCCAACACCCAGTAACGGTTGTTGAGGCCTCCAGAAAGGGTCACATGGTCTGGTACCTTACTGCAGGGAGAGAGACAAAGGGAGAGTTATTAATAGACAAAATACATGTGTTTATACTGTATGTTTACAATTACAATTTTGATAAGCGTCTGTCAATCCATAGAGAGGAGGGGGAGGTGTGTATGTGTGTAAGAGTGTGACAGCCGTTAAAGACACTATAGGGTGAAATTTTACTTTTTTGAGCTAAGGGATGTACGAAAAAGCAAAAAAAAAAACAAAAATACAATTATTCAAGGAATTTGTACTCAAAACTGATCATTTTTCTGAATCAGAATCACTTTATTCACCTAGCACAATGAACATACAGGAATTTGTCTCATCCATTATTCAGACTCTCTCAGGCCATCTGGGAATTGGACCAGAAACCTTCCAGTCACAAACTCACTTCTCTAACAATGAGGCTACTGTCACCCCATAAAGAGACAGAGTGACACAGAAACAGGCTTTTCACTCCTCCGCTCCCATTAAAAAGCCAGAACATGCACCAAGTCAAAGGTTTGAACCCAGCACACAATCTTTGTTCCTCATGTTCTCCCTTCTCTTACCATTTGACAAAGCAAATAAATAGCATAAAAATAATCTTAAGATGAACGTATGGACAAACGGAGGAGCGGGCAGACAATCACCGGACTGAATAAAACTCCCCAGCATCATTCTCCCAGCCTGTGTGTTCATGTGTGTTTCTCACCGGGGTGCGTTGGATTTCACCTCCGTGACAAGTCCAGCGCTCGGCTCCATCTGCTCATCAAACCAATTGTCCTCTACTAACTCTTCCGTAGGACACGCTGATGATGTCAGTCCTGCATTTTTTTAAATTATAAAAAGCAACATACAAAAACAAGTTGGCAGGGCAATAATGATGATAATAATAATAAAGAACATATAACACGGGGCTATTAGATCCCAACTCTATAGTTGCCACAAGCCCTGCTGTACCTCCAGCTCCCTCTTGGTCCGATGATGTCACAGCAACTCTGTCTCGGTCCGATGATGTCACGGCTGTACCAGTAGCCCCATTCCCATCTGCGCCCAGCTCTCTCTCCTCCGCACTTGCAACTGTGGCAGTGTGTGTATTGGGTTTGTGCACGTGAGCATCAAGAGTGTGTGTGTCAGCTTCACATGTGTCAGCATTAAGAGTGTGTACATCTGTGTGTGTGTGTGGCGTTACGCTGACTTTCTGCTCAACTGCCTTCTGCTCTGTTATCACAGTAAACACAGGCTGCTGCTCGCCTTGAGCCCTCTGTTCCTGTCGTTGTTTCGGCTCCACCAAGGACTGGGGGGAAACCCGTCTCACAGAAACCGGCTTCAGTGATATCACTTCCTTTCTGCTGTCACTAAAGCCCACTCGATTGGTTGTAGAGAAACTCAAACTCCACCCTCGACCTTTTGATCTCTCAGATTGACCAGTCGACTTAATGTGGTCACTGGAGCAAGGTTTCTTCATGGGGCCAATGGCAGGCCTTGTTACTTTTAGGCTGTTAGTTACAGGGCCAATCACAGGTTTTAGTGCGTGTGTATTGGCAGTTCTGGGCCTCTTGGCATTGTGGGATTCTTCAGGAGGGCTGAAGAGTCTTTTCAGTGACCCAGAACCCCCTTCTTCCCTCTTCGCTCTTCCTCCCTCCTCGGTCATCACTCTCCTTACACCCAGCCCTCTGGAGCGGGGACTTCGGCAGAGGGGGGACAGCTGACCTGCCTTCTCCAGACTGGATACCTCTCTGCTGGGCTGGGGGCAGCGTCGACCCGGGTCTCTGGAGGGAGAGGCGGAGGTGGGCCGCATCTGACTGTCTGGAGTCTCAGGGACAGACAGGAGGAGGTCTGGGGAGGAGGGGAGGAGGTTCTCTAGGACCCTGAGGACGCTCCTCTTGGAGGGGGAAGGACAGAGGAGTCTGGCTGGGGGGGCTTCACCATCTTTAATCCGAGGTTCAGTCTTGGTGAGTGCGGCGGCAGTTATTGATAATTTGGTGGAAGATGTTGAGTCCTAAAAGCAACACAGTGACATGAGTATTTCCTTACAGAAACTACTGTATTGCACACTGAAACAAGCAAACAGAACAAACAAGAACAAAGAAATCAACTGAAAGAAAGAAAGAAAGAAAAATAATCCTTCCTACCTTCTGAGGGGAAAAGAAGGATGAGATGTTCTTCTGCCCTGCTGCTGTCACCTGGGAGAAGGAAGCCACACAGACAGGTAGGGGATTCATACTGCAGCATATTCAATCAGACCGTCTAGCTGAGGATGGCAGGTCTCGATCTGCAAAACTTCCCTATTGGCTCTTTAAATAAAAAAAAGGAACTTAAACTGATACTTAAACTCTGTTCCCCATTTAGAATTTTTATTTTACTTTATTTACCCTGGGTAGATTGACTATGCACATATACAGAAGCACAGTATTCTACTGACTGCTGCTGTCTTCTACTGACTGAGCAGGTGGCGGTTAAGTGTCTTGCTTATGAGCACCATTACAGTAGCTGTGATATGGTCTCTACATTGTTCGTTTTATAATGATGCATACATACATTTTACACAGATATTCACGTGCTAAAACACCCACTGGTGTAACAGTTACATTAGCTATATGACATTTGGTTTATGATGCCAAATGCAGCTGAACCCTACGATGTGTGAAGTTGTGTGAGCATGTAATGTTATATGAGCTGTGTGACTGTGCCATCAGCACCAAGCACCACGTTCCGGTACTTAGCCTAACTGTATCGGCGAATAAAATGTCTGCTTTGATTCTGATGGCAGGTTTCCCAGAAAACTTATTCTTGGAAAATTTTATATACACAAATCAAAGTACATGAAAGTGAAACCTAAGTTTAGTGTATTTCATAATGAGTTTCTTTCTTACATAAAAGCCCTTAAGTTATGGAAAATAAAAATGCAATGAAACTTTTTAGTATAATAGAAGAATATGATTTACAAAAAAAGCCCTAGCCCTTTAAGTTATTTTTTCTTTTTGTTATTTCATATTATTTCAATCTCTTGTCTGTTTTGATTTGTCTTTTTTCTGTCTTTTTGGTATGCACCTGATCCTACTGGTATATTGTGAAGATTTCAAAGCCATGATGTTTGTACATGGAAATTGTTCAATTAAAAAAAAAAAAAAAAAACGTTTCCCAGAAAACTGTAACATGGTCGCGCTGTAGTGCTACACAGTGATCAAGTTTAAGAGTTCAATCGCACAGTGACAGGGAATTAGACTGACTAAGGATAATCAACCAGGACAGTCAAACATTTTAGTTGCTATCGTAACGATGACATAATGAAAAATTAGAGATGTCACCTTTTGACATGCACAGTTAACGGCTGAACTCTTTCAACTCACCTTGGTTTTCTTCAGCTTGGTCCTGTGCATGGTGGTTATCTACACCGCCGGTTTGTTTACCAGAGGTGTCGGCGGTAAAGAGCTATGCCGGTTGTTAGCCTAAAGCTAACAGACCGCAGACGTCGTACCGTGGCTGAACGGAAGGCTCGTACGGGCATCAACAACGGCTGCCTGGCCAAATGTAATTATTTTGGTTAACAAACGATCCCGCATTTCCACAACTCGGAGACCCGTCACCACCAGTGTTGCTTTTCCGCAAAACTACCGACTGGTTCGATGTTACGAGACTTCTTCTTCATAATCTTTTAGCTATCTCATCCCGTTTCAAAACAAAGCTGACGGTCCGCGGCGCCAAACTTCCAGCTTCGCGCAACGGAAGTGACATCAGAGAGCGCAGTTCCGCCTGATTTCCGCCAACACTGTTTTTTTTTTTTAGCACAGGACGGGAAGCGTCATGTCGCCCTCTGCTGTTGGCAAACCTCAGTGAGAGAGCGCTGACCCTGGCTTGACCGCTCCATATGGATTTTTTTGTAAACAAAACTATATTATAATCAGAGTGTATTGAATTAAACACAACACAGTTTCAATTTCTATATAAAACAACATTCTTTATTGACTTTAATTACTTGTTTGTTGTTGGCAACAAAACTGATGTCGAACAAGGTTTTATTGGGAGGAACTAGGATATAGGCCAGTTTTCACGTTTCACATAAATTAAAACGAGCTTGGACATTTATTATTATTCCATTAAGTTAATTATCCATTGCTTTACCAGAGGATGGACATGATCACTCAGAATTAATTGTATTTATTGGCAGTTACCTTGTCCTCTAAGGGGGTCAGCAGACCTAAACCGTGTCAGGAAAATGCATCCTACACAATTAAAGAGCTGGTCAAGTGTTGCTTTCTCTCAGAATTACATGCCAACGTCATTAGTTATCACCTTTATTTTTTATCTTATTACTTCTTCTCTTTATTATCTTCTGTACTTATTTTTCCCTGGTACTGTTCTGCCAGTTGCTGCTGTGGCACCCGAATTTACCCAAGGGGATTAATAAAGTGATATCTTATCTTATCTTAGTCATTGTTCTCAACTGCAACCTGCAACTGAGTCTGCCTTGCATTTTATTAAATGACCCTTAGCATGATGGGATGGTAATTATTCATTTATCTTAGAGACCTGCATTCAATATACTTTACCTTCATTTACTCAAGTGTTAATTGTTTCTATCTACAGTCCTTGAAATATTACCAAGCAGCATCAGGTTGGCCAGTGATTATATATCAGACCTGATTTTGGCCTGAGGCTAACCAATAAACATTCAAAGTTTGGCTCTCCATTTCCACAATGTTTCCCTCTTCAGTAGAATTATTAAAAAAATATATATATATATTTTTACCAGTATTCCTATATTGAATTGTCTTTTCTACTGCTTTTATTGAATAGCAAGTCATATACCCATCACAGATTTTATCATAATGATGCCATAAAAAAATCTTATCTATTTCTTTTTCAATAACCCTCACATCAACACAAGTTAACTGAAATATATATGAATAACGATTTTCTTAACCGAGTTTCAGACTAGTGTAAACAAACACTTAGCTACACTAAAGGGAGGACTTACACTGCTGGCTCCATTAAACCTCCATTGTTGAGGCCATGGGCGTAGGAAGCAGTTGGCCTTTGGGGGGGGGGACAGATTTGACTACTGGGGTCTGGGGGCATGCTCTGCAGGAGGACATTTTTTCAAAAAACAGCTCTGCAATACTCATTTCTAGTAACTTTTTAAAAGGCTATCTGAAAATAAAGAAAGAATGACTCAGGTTGTCATGGTCCCTGCCTGGCCCTTATGTTTTCCTTGTGTTTCCCCTTCCTTGTGTTCCTAGTGCTCCCCTGTCGGTCTCTCTCCCTGTCCATGTTTTGTTTGTGTGTGGGCGTGGTCTCCCTTCCCTGTTCTCCTGGCTCCCAGCTCGGCTGCCTGCAATCAGCTCATCACCGGTCTGCTCGTCTGCTCACCTGCTTCCTATCATCACCACCAGTATATCTACCCCGGCTTGCCTTCCATTCGTCGCCAGATAGTTCCACCAACTCCGTGGTAGACACACTCTCGGTCGCTCTGCATTTTCATGTCTGGGCAATTCTTGTGTATCTAGTTCGGCACGTTTGATCGTATTTCTCCTGCGTCCAGGATTTCCCTGTGAGTCTCTCCGCCTGCCCACGCCACACCTGCCAGTCTCTCAGCTTTCCTGCCTGTCCGCCTGCCCGCCACACATCTGCCCGAGCCCCAGCCAGCCTGTCCGCTCGCCTGTTAACCCGCCTGCTCATCTGCTTGTCAGCCAGCCCAGTCCGGATCATCTCCTCTACTCCGACCTGCTGCCTTCATCCCACTACACCCAATTCCAACCTCCAATAAACCTTTTTCCTTTCTCTCCTACCAATAGTCCGTGTCTGCATTTGGGTCCACGAAAACAACCCCCTAACACAGGTGCTAAGTGACAGATCAGACTTTATGTGTTGGTTACAGCAGGCTTTCAGCCAATCTATCTAGTTTCGCCTGTTTCTCATTAATAATAATACAATAACAATAATAATAACTTCCGTCTTCGAATTACAGTGTTTTATGTAGGCTAGTTGTATTTTCCTTCCAACTAACTGCACTGATATTATCTGGTTTCTAGTCATTTATTTTTTGGGTGCACTGGTCATTTTTAAGAGTCAAGTGTGCTTTTTCTCCAAGCCCTGCTACAACACTGACTGGCTTTAGCTTGAAAAGATGTTAATTATAAAGGACATACAAAAAGCCAACACAGTACCTGTTCCATTACGGTAGGATAATGAGCCATGCAAAGAAACGTTTCAGACAAGATGCAAGCCATCCAATATGGTGAAGAATTAAGTTTAGCTGCAAAACAACTAGGCCTAACCTACCTTGCCATTTTAAAAATCAGCACAGACGAAAAAAATATAGTGCTGTAATAGAGAAAGATTACATACTTACAAGCATACAGGACACTGAGGCAAATAGACAAAGTATTGTCTTTACATAACTGACGGACAGATGTCTGTGCTTTTTGGAAGCAGTGGCAACAAAGCTTTTGACCTTTTGTTGTTGACAGTCATGAAAACTAGCTTTATATAACTTTTTACACATTTATTCCTCCTTGGCGCAATATCATACCTTTCATTTGCTGCACATCGTCTTTTTTCTTTTCTCTCTCTATCGGCACCTGACCAGTAGTGTTGATTAGACATCTTGCCGTTTGATTACCATGAATTTCTTCATTATGATTCACACTTTAACGGCCCTGTGCTCGCTGACTGCTCTGCTCCATCAGATCAAGTGAAGAGGCATCACTCTGCTCACAATATAAATGTATTTATTTTTTCTACACAGTTAATATCATTCCATTGTCGTTTTGCCCACAAAGGCCTGCATCAGAATGTAAGCCATTATATTCTTTACAATCTGCCTTTGCGGGCCAAAACGTCAGTGGAATGATTTTAATATTGCAGAACAGAACACGTAATTTCACTACTGTTGACAAAATGTACTATTGTAAGTCGCTTTGGACAAAATCGTCTGCTAAATGACGTAATGCAATGTAATGTAATTACAAGATATTTAATTTAGGGCCAGAGTGACACCTCTTCACATGATCTATGCAGCTTTGTTTTTGGCTGTAGTTTGGAGCGCTGCCTTGGCTGCTGTCTGCTCCTCACCGATATGAAGCCCTATCAAGTCTATTTCTTGTGGCGCACTTTTTTCATATGGAGTGGAGGCTGGTGGATGTTCTACAAAACCCAAAAGACTGAAAAACAGACAGAAGTGGCAATTTAAAAAGGTGTTTTTCTGTATCAGCAGCTGAATTTGTTCTTTCTTTCTACCTTTTTCTGGTTCCTGTACCTTGGTTGTACAGTGAGCTCCCGACAGTTTTGTTTTTCTTGGGAAGATTTTTCAAAGTAATGAAATAAAAAAAAATGATTTTTCAAACTGCTACTGTTTGGCAAATGATGAGTTGTTTGTAGAACCTGAAAGCTGTAACCCATCATGTTATGATATTAAATAATAATGATGATAATCATTGTGATATTAAACCATAATTATATGACGTATTTGATATGTGACCCTGCTGACAGAGCTCCTGGTGAACTTTCTGTCGCACCACCATGGTACATGGTATGCGGGACATTATGTCATCATGGTGGCATCTAATTAGTTCAGTTAATTAGCATAACCGGTTATGTTTAATATACAGTATCATGGTCTCTTGTTATAGAGGAGTCAGCAGGTGATATATCCTGTGAGGCAGCAGATGTGGCAGTCAGAAGCTTTAGACAAGGACAGTGGTGTGTCAAGCTGGAAAAACTAATACACTTATTTGGAATAGTGATAAACAATAGAATGTGGGAAGTTTCTGGACAAGAAGTGCCGCAGTCTGTATTTTTTGTGCTGAAGCGCCTTCTCTCTCTGCCCTGCGGTAGCAGTAAACCTGCGCGTGTTCGCGATGTCGTGACCGCGGGCTGGAAGCTCTGGGGCAGAAAGCAGTCCGCCCCGGTGTAATGTTTCTTCTCCACCACAGTCCTCCGGGGGCGCTAATCAGTGTTGCCTTACGCTAGCTAAACTATTAGAATATTGCAGAAGAACAAGTGCAACGTGTTCCTTACGGAGAATAATTATAAACCCACTTCATCTTTTTCTAAAGGGTTTGTATTTTAGACTCTCTTTTGCACTTCAGGGGACAATTAAATTATTAGATTAGATTTTGGGGATTTTATGGAAAGTTTGCTTCTTGATGTTTCCCCTGATGCTGCAAGTTCTTTTGTATTCTGCCACTTTCAATTGACACTGCTTGTTATGCACAAACACCGAATAGGTTTATAGATTTGTTGAAATGATCCGATGTTGCATTTGGTGACAATTTAATAAAACATTCTATAGATGAAATATGTCCCTGTCTGTTCTTAGTGGTAGTCTATAGGTCTTTTACTGGATTAACTGAATTAGGCTAGTTTGCTTGTAAGAAACATGCACTTTGCCTCCTTTCTGAATAGCCAAAATAGTTATTGCACACAATACAGCTCTGTCAGTTGAAAAAAAGAGTCTGGGCTTTGTGATAATGAAAATGCAGCCTGTTCTTTGTAATACGTTATTTATTTCTGAAGTTTGGGATATTTGGATATAAATAATAAAACTAATTCATATGTGGATATACATTTAGTTTCGGATATTCAGCACTGAGAGTTGAACAGTGTCAGTAAAGTCCCACATCGAGATCGCAACTAACAGATAAATCTCCACAGATAAAAAGTACCCTGTTTTGCCATTTGTTAGCATCATTAGTGCAAAACAATGGCACTTGCACCCATTTCTCTTAAGATTGTATGAACTTTCTAATGTGTCCATGTCATGTGAATTGTCATGTGCCCTTTGTGTAAATGACAGCAGCTGTATGGTTTCTCTTCTGCTTGCATCGTGTTCTTTAAACTGCTCTTTTCAGGAAAAAAAAGAATTGTTGATAAGAAGGAAATAGAAGCAAATTCTCTCCTATACGAGTGCTCATGTGTTGTTAATTTCTCCAATTCAGTTGAATTATTTCCCACAAACCCTGCAGCTGGATGTTTTTTTCTCCTGTGCGAGTCCTCATGAGTGTTTAGAGTCTTTAATCAAATTTAATGTTTTGCCACAGATGCTGCAGCTGTATGGTTTCTCTTCTATGTCCCCCACACTGAAACAAGCTTGTCATTCAGTTTACAGTCCTAACTGAATAGCTGAACTGTGATTGAGTTAGAATCTGCTGCACTAGTCTACACTGAGGTCTTTTCAAAACAGTTATGTCTAACTCAATAATATAAGAAAAAATCTAAAAGAATGTCAATTGAAAGTAGGACAGCTCAGTGTAGAGAATAGCTTGGCCTTGCTTGAATAGTTTGTTTGCAAATAGACACATTCTGCCAGAACTGAACAGAGAGAATTTTGCTTTGATTGAATTTTTATTGCGTAGAATGCCTACTGCTCATACAACCAAAGCTGTGCTGTGGTGTTGTGACTAACACTCAAGTCAAGTCAATTAAAAGATAGCATGTACAATCATCACTTGTAATGTTGAGCCTTCTGGCAATGAAGGATTGAAATGTTCTTTTACTTTTACAATTTTTATACACAATTCCTCCACATGAATTTTCAAGTACAAGATTTGAGTGAGCACCTGTGTATAAACCAAGTGCGAATGTTAGAGGAAAAGGAGGTTGGGTGAGAGCTGGTTTGTCATTGGGGTTATCAAGTGGACACTTTTCTCATTACAGATGTTATGTTGAATTAGGCCCACAACACCTTCGGTAGGCTAATTGTGTATTTAGTGGATTATTTCTCAGAAACCTATTGGGAGATTTTGTTATTGAATATATCACAGAGCAGCATATTGTTTCCATGTCAGAGTTACCCACTGTATGAAAGCTGCACTGTAAGATTTTATGCATGGAAATAAAACGTTATCATGAAATGAAAGAGATTCATAGATTAAGTGCCTGTGTGAAAAGTCGGTCATTGAACTTGCTTTGTCCTGTTCATCATGGAATGTGCAGATTCATTTTCACATTACAGTTGCTAGCAATAATCCCAGTTTCCAGAGGTGGAGATTTCCTGGAAACTCATTGCAGCTTTACGTCATCTATATTAAAAGTTAATAATAATATTAATAATACCTGTGTAAGGCTCTCCATACACAACATAGCAACAAATATAAAGTGAGTGATGGATTTAGTTACAAAGCTTGTTACACCCATGTAATATATTTGTAGGTTTATTTTAAAAAAACAGAAAGAAAAAAAAGAAAAAGATAAAAAACATTTTCAGCGTAAATACAGCACCATGAAAATCTTATAAAACTGATAGCACCCAGAGAATATATAAGCTTACTTAAAAGCACTGAATGTGTAGGACAGTGAAATTCACAACATCATTAACAATTTAATGTATGTAAATGATAGTAATGTTGTTTTAAAAATAATTATGCATTATGCATTTAAATATCTTCAGTTATCAAATAGACATTATATTCACCACAGATTTCATTCTGAAATATAGACTCAAATAGACCTAAACTAACCAGAGTAACATCTTATTGGAGTCACTTACTGGAACAGTTTAAAAGATTTGGCAAAACATGTCATGATAAAATCATTGTGATAACCAGTAAGTGGCAGAAATATTTGCTAACAACTACTGACAAATTGATATGAACACTGGAGAACTAGTACAAGCAGAATTTGAAGCAGGATGATTTTGGAGGGGATCGAATTGGACCCCTACTAGATTTCTAGGGGGTCAATGTCTTGTTTGAGTGAATCAACACAAAACAAAAATTTGGAGACTGTATCAAACTCAAATAATATGTGGAGAAATTTACTGTATTGCCCCTTGTTATTAACTTATTTAGTGATTTTCTATGAAAACATGCTGGCTATGGCTAGGCCTGTTTGGAAATTTCCAATACAGGGCAGAGTACCGATGGTCAGTACTGTTTTAGCACCGATCGAATGAGGTCAGTACTACAGAGTACCGCAACATGTTCAGGTAATCAGTGCAAGCTTTCAATACTTTGTATTGAAAGCACTGAAATGACTTGGTGCAGGCGACTTGCTGTCTCTGTTATAGCAATCTAGCTAGATCGCTAAAACAGATTGCTAACCCAGAGTTTGCTGTTTTGAGTTAGGTTTGAGTGGGTTGTCTGTCTGGCATGCAACCAATAGCCATGCACATAAATGATTAGTCGTTTAACCAAACTCAAGGCAAGCTGAATGCAGCAACACTGATAGTGTTTCCTCCAGTGACATATTCATTTAACAGAACTGATGCGATTTGACTGGAAGCACCAAATTGTGGTGCTTAGTAATTATCATACAGCAATGACTTATAGACAAGACGTGGTACAAGGTTTGTTGCATAAAAAATGCTCAAAGTCCTCATACAAGCATCCTAACGTCTGCTGTGACAAATTGTTATGTATTGTTATGTGATGTTGATCTCCATTGTAGAGCAGAACATTGCATAGGCTCTAGCTTAGAAATTATTGAACAACAGTCTACTGATTCTCTCCTGCATGAGTCTTCATATGGATGTTTAAATGGGAGCGTCGTATGAATCTTTTACCACAAACAACGCAACTGTATGGCCTTTCTCCTGAATGGGTCTTCATGTGACGTGTCAGATTAGACTGAGCGCTGAATTTTATATTACAGATAGTACAACTGTATGGTTTCTCACCAGTATGAATTATTGTGTGCTTGATAAGATCTGCTTTCTCTCTAAAACTTTTACCACAGTCTGTGCAGCTGTGAGGTTTCTCTCCCGTGTGGATTCTTATGTGGGCATTCATGTTCCCAACTTGGGTGAATCCTCTGCCGCAGAAACTACAAGTGTAAGGTTTCTGTCCAGAGTGAGAATTCATGTGAGTCTGCAGATAGGACCGCTGAATAAAACCTTTACCGCAAACACTGCAACTGTAGGGTTTCTCTCCCGTGTGCGTCTTCATGTGGCGCGTCAGAATGGATTTAATCCTGAAGCTCTTGTTGCAAACGCTGCAGCTGTATGGTCTCTCTGCTGTCTCTCCAGCTTGCTGTGCTTTCTTTCTCTTTAGACCCGACTGAGGTCCTCCGCTGTCTCTCCAGTCGTCATCACTGTCGCCATCTTCGCTCTCGACTACAGAGCGGTGTGAGGAAAAGGACTGACAGTCACTGGTTGGTTCTGACGCACCACAGCCCTCTTCATCAGGTTCTGCTTTCATCTGTTCAGTTGAGGTGCTAGGTAAAGGCTCTCCCTCTTTATTTTCCACAGTTTGGCTTTGATGTGGGGACCGCCTTCCGTCTTCCTCACTTCTCTGCACATAAACGATATTGAACATGGAATCTTTGGTATCAGCCTCCTCCAGCCCATGAAGCTGCTCGCCTGCCTGACTGGTCCACAGTTCCTCCTGTTCTTCTTTAATCAGCGGAGGCTCTTGGTCCTCGTGGCCCGGGCTGCTCCTCTCCTCGCACTGCTGCTGCTCAGAAGGAACCTCCTCTTCCTGAACAGAGAGCTGTGGGGGGGCTGGACACAATGACAAATGAGAAAAGGGATTTAGGCTCTAGTTACATCATTTT
This sequence comes from Centroberyx gerrardi, assembly GCF_048128805.1. Lineage (NCBI taxonomy): Eukaryota > Metazoa > Chordata > Actinopteri > Beryciformes > Berycidae > Centroberyx > Centroberyx gerrardi. The sequence continues at coordinate 20,215,034 of NC_135997.1, read as the reverse complement.
TTTTGCACATCTGACTTTAAACATGCATCTAGATGAAGACGTTTTTGTGAACAGGCAGAATCTGAAAATGTATTCTAGTTCATGTTTTCTCAGGTTTAAGCATATTTAAGATATGCAATCTGCTAATCAAAAGGTGGGAAAGCACTAGTGTAACTACAGACTTCCTATGCACAACACAACATGCACAACAACAAAATGTTTTACCTCATGTTCTTTGGAAATTGAATTGTGAATTACAAAAACATACAATGACCCAACAAATTGGTCAATATGAGCAGCCCAAATTGCTTACTTGTGAAATGAAGGGGTCTGCTGTGAGTGTTGCTTTGTGATGTGCAACTGCACGCAATGCTAACAAGCGCATGAAAATAAATATTGACAATGTAGAACATCTATTACGACAACAACTATTAGCTAATAAATTAATGAATTGATATTGAAAATGCATAGTCACAAAAAATGCTTCAATACAACACTCATTTTGTTATAGTAAACCAAAAAAAATCAATATTCCAGCGCACACCAGGATATTAGGATTGATACTATTTTATTAACAAATTACATTAAAAACAAAAAGGAGCGAACTACGCGTTTCGCATGTTGCTTCATCAGATTCGCTCTGTCTCATTTTGTTATATCTGACATAAAGCAATTGAATACTTGACACATCGTAATTACGACTTCCAAACTTGCAAATAGGAACTTACAAGGAGCACTCGATGGTAAGAGAGAGCATTCTTGTAACTAAAGTGTTATGAGGGGTTCGTGGCTTTTGGGTGAAAGGGGATGAAAGGGCCCAAGTGTTTGCTTGTTGACACAAAGATCCAGAGATTAATGCAAGTTTTGTCTCATGCTGGCAAATGCTAGCCTTAACCTGGCTCATTATTCTAAACCTAATCTCAACTTTAACCATTACATTTACTTGCCTCAGCCTGGATTTATGCAGCTGCCTTAGTTGCTTTGTACAGTTTTTAATTCAATTTGTTACCATGGAAAAGACATCACTGCAGGGTTTATTTCTGTCCAGAAAAGGGCTGAGGTGGTAAGAAAGATGCCAGCATAATACAGAAGCACATCTAATGGCTAGATATACTGTTAGCACTAACCTTATAAAATGTGATTAATATGGATGGATATTTAAAGGGATAACATGGCATTCTGATTCTAGCATCAATTAATTCAACTATTATTTGATTACAATAACAGTGTTGTAGGCTACCATTTTATAAGAAGGTTTATGGGAATACATTTTTGTTTGTGAAAGGAACTCAGTACTCCCCATATCGGCTTTCATCCAATACAGCCCAAACATCGAGAAATTGCAAATTTTGGATTAGTAGCCAAGCTGGCAGTGGTTTTCAGTTGCCTGACAAAAATATTACTGAATCTCAATCTTCAAATTTTTCAAGGAAGCTCATACTGTGACCATAACAACCTGGGAAGAATAGCTACTGATCCTGCACAAAGCTTGTTAAGTTATGTTGGGTGCAGTAAGCCTGAGTCTGTGTGTGGATTTCAGTTTCAGTGTGACATTTCCTTCGAAGCCTGCATCAAACAACGTTCTGTTTCCTTCTGTTACCTGTGGTCAGGTGTGTGGCTGCAGTCTATTGGGCTGCAGCCTCAGACCTTTAAAGCTCAGCACTAGACATCCTGAGTCCACTGCCAGGATATCTATTGCAAAAATCAGTCTAGCAAGGCTAACACTACTGCAATTCCTACTTCTGTTGTTCCTCAAGTTAAGCAGCTATAGATTCTTTCAGTACATTTTTCATTAAACCTGCACATTACTTACACATTGCATTTTAAAAACTGGCACCATTGTCACTTGCACCACACTTCCAATCTTCAGCAAAACTTGAGATTTTATTTAAACACAAGCTGCGTTATGGATTACTTGTTTATCACATATAGCCTACCTGTGGATCCTAATAATTCAATAAGGGCTTTGAGTGATGATCTAAGAGTTATGTAACATTTGCCAATAAATTAGGGAAATCAAAGACTTAAGCACTTCTGTTTTAAATGCATTTTCAAGTCAAATAAATGTTAATTTGTGGTGATAGGCATAAACACTAATAATCAAAAATTATAACCTTCGAGGTGTCTCAGTGGTCTAAGATGCATACCATGTAAACGTGATGTCCCGGGTTCAAATAAAGGTAAACATTCCTGAAAAAATTATCTTATATGGAAAAAAAAATAAATTATAACCTCATATAAACTGAAGTCTGCTAGTAGGTTTGAGTTTAAGTGTGAAAATGCACAGTGGATATGGATCATGCTCACACCACTCAGCCTCAGAAGCCGCTCCTGACGTCTCCTTGACAGAGGATACACAGGTGTTTCCTCCCCAGGAAGTCAAATTGAGGGGAGGGGGGGGGGGGGGGCTCACTGTGATCACGCCCAGAGGATGACATCAAGTGGGGGAATATAAATGTGATCTACTGTACAGCCATGTTAATTATCAGATGAACATTGGCAGGATGACAGCACAGGCAAAATCTAAATATGACTTTAAAATTTGTATAAAAACTTTGATTGGCTTTCAGTCATACTGTGGTTTTAGGCTACATCAGTTATGACTGGGCCACTTCATCAATAGCATTTCTGATGATGGAGTAGCAAATACTGTCCCGAATGGCCTCCACTTCCCCTCCCCCTCCTCCTCTGCTCCGCTCCATTCCTCCAGGTTACTTCCTGGTACAAGAGGAGTGGTAGAAGGGAGGAAAGGAGGAGTGATAAAGCTTTGGGATGCCGCCCTGGTTCCTGAGTGTCCTGTGGTCTGCAGCCATACCGCACTCAAACACACTACACAGAATAGCATCTATGGTTTGTTTGATGTTCTCTCCATGCAACAGTGTTATGGGGTTATCGGGGTCAGGATAAGCCTCTCAAATAGCCTGCAGTCCTAGTTATGCGCCGTCTATAATCAGTCCACCTTATTTAGAGGTTTCCACTTGGGTATCAAGGCTAAAGGAAGGTAGCCTGTCTTCGGTGTACAGGACACAACCGTTATGTGGCACAATGCCGTGATTTGTGACCGCCATTTTGCATCCCCCGTCCGAATACGCTCAGGGATGCGAAATGGCGCTAGTTGTTGTCTACCGTGTAACGCGGACTGAGTCTAGAGGGAGTGGCCCGAATGGTGCTTAGTTTGGAGGCTAAAACACATCTAAACAGATGCTACTGCAGTTAAAACAGGTCCGGCTTTGTCTCGTGAGCGGCAGCCTGGAGACCAACTCTTTCCGTTGTCAGGTTAAAGTTAGGTGAGGAAACTGCCGTTACCTTTCCGTCCAGACAGCAGCCTCCGCTGACGGTCGAGCTCCTGCTTTGAACGTGAAACTTCCTCCTCATAGTCTTTTATGGTTCTTTCAAAGAGGCCGAATATTTCCTCGGCAGCTGCTTTCAGTCGCTCATTGACCAGCGCTTTCAGTTTTTCTGTTCTGAACATTGCCGGAGGTGAAAGTCGAAGTTTTCTCCGTATCCAAACCGAAACGTTCACACGGAGCAGCAACACAATAGAGCGACTTCTTCTACTGCGGTAATTACGAGCCGGAGGGGTTTTGCTGCCACTCGCAGGTCAAGACCAAGATACGACACACTCCGCTCGGTCAGTATTAGGGGAATACACCGAGTTGTTGAAATAAGAAAGATCTTCCATTTGGACAAAATTAAATGTTCGAAATCAAAATTAAACTCAAATGTAAGCGAGACTCACAGCAAATGACGGAGTGTTGCCAGATGAATGCAGCGCAATTGAAGGATTCACATAGCCATGGGGTTGTTCAATCAATATTTAGGCTACAAATGTGACACAACTCTCCCAAAACGACGTGAGAGCAGGCTAGAGAGATCTGATGCCGTCCAGATGTACAGAGAGCTGGTTCAGTAACAGCAACAGTTCAGATAGGTGGGGCTTCGGCCATTAAATGATGATTATAATTTAGGACGATTAACTGATTTAGGAGAGATTAAAGGATGATTATGCCTTTATTTAGGCCTAAGCAAGTATGGGAGAAATATGTGGGCAGCATTCAAGCTATTAGGCTATTACTTCACAGATAAAGAACAAGGACAAACGTTTTTCACTTGTTTCTGTTCGCAGTGGATAGGCTAAGTAGTGAATGAACTGTCCTAGGGCAAAAGAAAAATCTATTTTCAAGATGAAATTCAGTGGTATTCCCCTTTAGGGTCTCTGACTGCATTCTCTTCACACTTAGCAAGGTAAAAAATATTATGCACTAAGGTAGTTGTAATAATATATGAAGCAGTGTTTTTATTTATTTTATTTTCAAATTTGATTTCCTTTTAATTTTAGTTTGTTTCCAGAAAGGATATGTTCATTTATCTTTAGAATTTATTTTGCATAAACGTTCATACTGGCAGAAAAAATGTGTTGTGACAGTTTACGTGGATGATTTCTGTTTGCACTTCACATAATATGGAAAACTAAGGAAAACGAGAAAGAATTCAGGTTCACTTTATTTCAATTGCTTTTGACGGCTACGTTTTTCCTAAAGCTTATAATATATTTTTATTTGAGTTTACGAAAATGTTTTTTATGTTATTTTTTCCATGTTATTTTAGTGTTACAGTTTGTTAACAGTCAACCTTGGTAACAAGAAACTTTGCTGTTATGTTGCTTTCTGGTCAGAAGATGGCAGCAGATACCAAGGCAATAACCATGAAACATGAGCACGTCAGAGCCATAGAGCCAACTTATAAGACACTTGACTGCCTTCATGATGCACACGACTGCTGCTCTTTCATCATGCAATATTTGAACATATTGAAGATGAATAGGAGGAGCTTGGCCATCATTATGAATGATGATCACCTCAGCCAGAGCTGCAACCATGTAGCCTGTGAGATGTTCAGATTTAGCAGGGTGGGTGAGAGAAGTGGGTGAATAATTTCAGTATCCTCAGGTGCTCTTCTTGTCTTTGTATTTTTTCTCTCAATCCCCCAATTTTTCCCAGATTTCCCCCTATAAAAATGTGGATGCAAGTCAGCTTGTTTGAAGAGAATGTAGCCTAACATACATACCAATTTGTTACATACAAAGGTTTGTTACATCTTACGTTTTTTTTTCTTGAGTGAAAATCAACATTACTGTTACTAACCCGTAGCAGTGAGACCATAAGATCAAAATCACATAACATCTTTGGTGTGACATCATAGATGGGAATGGAACAAACTTCAGAAAGAAGGTGGGTTAGGGCAGTGGTTCTCAACCTTTTTCATATCAAGGACCCCTAATTTAGTCCACATTAGGGCCACGGACCCCCATTTGATGAGATTGTGTCTCTCGGACCCAAATCTGAGAATATTTTATTGTTAGATATGATTTTGTCCAGAACTCCATGACTCTCTGTATTGTAGGTAGAGAGATAACAGTGAAACTATGATCAAAATAGTCAGTCTTCTACATTCTATAATTGTTCTTGTAAATGAAATTATGAAGTTTAATGATTCATCAATTTGCTGGGGACCCCCTGGAATGCCCTCAAGGACCCCTGGTGGTCCCCGGACCCCACGTTGAGAACCACTGGGTTAGGGAACAAATGTAGTCAATACAGGTGTGTGTGTGTGTGTGTTTGTGTGTGACCTACAGCAGGGATTTGTTAATCTCTTCCTCAGGGGATCCATATTATATTTTAAAAATATTTTTTCTTGTAACTAAATTATTTTGTGTACTATTGAATGAGCCGCTGAACCTAACAAGCCTGTTGTATTTGTTATTCAGCTCTGCTGTATAATCCACCAGTTGGTCCCTGTCTGGTCTTTGAGAAATACCGGCCTTTAGAGCCATGTATGGTATTGTTGGCTTTGAAATGGGACTTCTGACACTTCCAACAAGTCCATTGTTTCTGTAAGGACAGAAAATGACATACCAATGAGGGGCCCACACACACACACACACACACACACACACACACACACACACACACACACCCACACACACACACACACACACACACACATAAAGACCAGAACAGAGAACAGACCACTGATGTCATGTAAACCTTGCATGCCAACATGACACTGTCATAGCAGCATCATGACAGACGCTTCCACACCAGCGACTTTAAGCTCTTTCTCACCACAGACCCCACACCTCCATTCATCTACTCAAAAAGGACAGAGGGGGTTGGTGGTGACAGAAGGACCCATTCTCTTTGCTCTTGCACTTGCCAGTTCATTATCAAACACAAGGAGTTTGTGTGGATGGAACGGGAACATCCTGGTGTCATGATAATCTCCTTCCAGATAACTATAGAGTTGAAATACATTCATCATGTTGTCACAAAAATGAGCATTGTTCTATTTGTACATTGTTCCACATGCAGAGCAGCAAATTCAGGAAGTTGAAATAATCAACACAACTAGTTCTGGAGTGATTCAGAGTTTGATCAGGTTGTTGTTTGGGTGTCAAGTTGCTGCCTGTTCTCTGGAACGAACACGTGAGAAGAAAAAAAAAAAAAGAACAGAGAAATTAGTCTTTCTATATGTCAAAGAAAATGTTGGTGCCATCCATAACATCAGCATGGTGAGATGTCCGAGATCAGCTGGCAAAATTGACAGTTACTTGGCGAAAGCAATGGAACAAATGCTGCAAAAATGGCTGCCATCGAAATCCACAATGACCAAATTCTTTCTTATGTGTCCCAAATTAGCCCTAATTACAGCCCAATTGGAGATTACTGATTTGAATGGGAATGTCCTCTCTATCTATTCCAGTTCTGTGGCTCCAATCAAAATGCACACTGTAGGACAGAGCATCAGAAATCTATGTGTTGAAGACTTTTTTCTTCTTTATTCATTAATATATGGTGAGTGAAACATAAGAGAGAAAGAGATAGGATGCGTACTATCACTCACTTACCCTCCCAGTTTTTTTTAGGTGATACCTGTTGCACATGTGAATTCCATTGTGATTCGTTTGCTGCAGAGCTTCTCAAACTGTTGGTGCAGCAGCTCAGTGGAATTACAGAATGACTTTACCATGCCATGACAGCTGTGTGCATCCAGCATGATGCAGATATCAGGGAGCCACCGCTCTGTGAGGGATGATGATTACATTCCAGACTGCGAAGCAATAAACTCTGGTGTGCGCTGCATATTAACACTGACCCACACTCTATTGACTGATCCATTGATTTACTTGCTCACTCATTTTTCACTTTCTCTTTCTTGCTGCTGCCCTTTTCTGTCCTTTTCACTTTGTCTCTCCACTCTGTTTCTCTCTTTCTCTCCACATCCCTCACTCCTTTCCTCTCCCTCTATTTTTTCCTTCTTTCCCCTGCCTCTTGCAAAGGCCATAGATCGGCTGAGAGAGAAGGGTGCACAGAAAGAAAGAAAGAAAGAAAGAAGAGAGAGTGATGAGGGAGGAACAGAGAAAGAGAACATAATGTGTGAGAGAGAAGTGTGAGACAGAGACACACACATTGAAGAGAGAGGCAGAGAAAGACAGAGAGGTAATTGGTCTTTGGTAGACTCATTAGCGGCGCCTATTCAACAATGCCAGTGCAACGCCTGAATGGCCCACTAACTTGACCTTTCTGCCTCTTTCTACATATTAATGACCGAGTTATTAATACGCAATCACATGTAGCTTATTAAGCAGTCTCTGTGTTTTTATCAGACTGGATGCAGGCACAAAATGTCAGATTTCTTCTCACGGCAAAGCTGATCTTCTCATAAAAAACAGATTTGTTTTCCCTTTTGGTCTAGACAGCCATAAGAAGATGCTTTGTTTCTGTGTAATTTGTAGTCAAAGAGAAGAAAAGAGAAATTAGTCTTTCTATATGTTAAAGAAAATTGCTTCTTCAACATATAGAATCCATATTGCATCAATTTAAAGTTATCTTGTATCTAGAGCACATTGCTGAAAAATGGACGTTGAAAGATATTCTGTTGTTTGATAGAAAAAAAATTAAAAAAAAGACTAGAAGGACTTAAAGTTAATGAAGCCTATTCACTTGAAATGCAGAGTGCAGAGTGTTTCATGGTTGTGGTTTTCACCATCACAGCTAGAACCCCACTGGCTGCAGTATGATTTTATGGGGTCATAATATGAGTCACTGAGGATTTCTGACCATCCAACTCAGCATGACACTGAGCGCTTGGTGTAATAAGAATCTGAGCGGCATTGTAGGTAAAAGAATACAGTATTAGCTCTTGATGAAGATGTTAAGAGTGAGACAAACAACAGACTGGAGCAGAAAACTGTCAGAGATTCAGAGAGGGAAAGAGAGCGCTTCGATACAGGTGGTCATGATAACTTCCTCGACTTGTTAGAACGTCTTGTTGCTCTTCACAGTGCTGTTCTTGACTGGTTCTGTTTTTCTCTCATTTAAGAAATGCTAGTGCAAAATAAATTGATGTCAGCTGAGCTCTTGCATACTTCAGCACAGGTCTGTCTTTTAATCAGGAACTTCATGTCCCTGTAGTTTAAATACACACACACACACACACACACACAGAGACAGAGAGAGAGAGAGAGGGGGGGGGGGGGGGGGGGGGGGTAGAGATTAAAAGGAGAGAGAGACAGGGGGGATGTGAAAGGGAAAGAGAGAAGGAGAGGAGAGCTTTGTCCTTTCAGTTGATTACATCTCCTTATTTATCTCCTTACCTCTGACATAAATCTGTCTGTCTGTCTTTGATTTGTAAGATTATTTCTCTGCACGTTCTGCTTTCCTAGACAACAGGCAGTGGGACCAGACCGGATGAGAGAGAAGTGACAAAGGATAGAAGCGGGAAGTTCTCTGCCCACACACTCCAACCCACGGAGTCACAAGAACAGAAATGGTTTTGTTGTTACTAGGAGGCATAAAAAGGATTTAGATGAAGGTCTTGTCCATCTATAATATAGTACTCTTCATTCCAGTGGGAGGTAGATGGAGCTACGGTGCCACTAATCCAGCAGTGTGACTCGTGATTCGTGCTTTGAACTCTGTGCTCTCCCAGCCTAAAAGCAGTGTTTCCCCAGAATCCCTTCAGCAGCAGCCCCACGCCCCCCTTCCCGCCGCCCCACCACCACTTCCATCCACCACTTTCCCCCGCTTACAATTTGGGGGCTCGGTGGCTACGGCACAGACGATCGTAGTACTGTGAGTGCAAATCCATCGTAGACTAAATGAGATAACTTTTAAAAAATGATATTAGAAAGAGATGTTAAAAGGTCAAATTGTAAAACTATATTTCACAATAACAGCACATTCCACACCTGGAAACCTGTACAACAACAGTCAACTGAATCAGTAACCTGATCTTATCTGGCTGGTCTGTTTGCCTTTCAAGGTCACTGGATTTATCTTCAGCAACAAAAGAAATGACAACAGTCCTCTCGACAAAAAAGGTTTCAGCACCTTTTAATGCAGAAAATGTATTTCAGCACTTTTTGTCAGTCTGGAAATACTGATAAAGGTGATGATTTATGTGCGCATCCTTTTTTACCCTTTATCGAAACAATGTTGACCTGCCCAGGACTTTCACCTTCTGCTGTTGGCCAGTGAGCAGCTCCACTGGTAGGCCGGGGATTAAATACCTTGCCTGAGAGTGCATTAGCAGTGTTTATGGAGTCAGAGTTTTATTAGAAATTCCAGTTTCCAATTTTCAGTCCTCCTCCAAATTTAATGGTGTAGAGAATCGAACGGACAACCTTTCAATTACATGCTCACATCTCTAACCTCAGGTGCAGCATTCCCTCTTTCTAACCTTGTGCATTAAAGGACAGTGAAAGCTCATTCCTTTCCATGAAAATGTTGCTCCACACCCACCGCTTTTTAACAAATAGCATTCAAAAAGAAATAGATTTGTTCCAGCAGGTCAGCACCTGGTGTTCTCTGAAGACCTTGAAGACCATGACTGGCAATGTACTTGCACAAGTTTGCTAACAACTAGACCCAGCAGTATTTTTACTGATACCATTTTACCTACACAGATTTTTATCCCATTTTCAAATTCCTATTCAGGCAGAAAGGAATATTGCCTATCTGTCTTGCCCCAAAAAGTTACCCATGTGTAATTCTAAGTTTAAAGCTTGGGTTCTGTACTATGGGACAGGGTCTACCTCTGGTGGACCCCATATGAAAGTAATAGAATATGTAGTAGAATATGTTTTCTCCAGTAGTTTTTTGTAGTAGAATATGGTTTCATGTGCCTGCATAATAGAACAAGAGACACAATTGTTGTTTGACCTCCAAGGTCATCGTCGTGTGGCTGTCACATGACCGAGAGTTAGTCAAACGGACTGAAAAGTGGCTTTCCGATCTCACCGCCTCTCACACCTTGTAATCTACTATTGTCAACAACGTTATGTGTGTGTGTGTGTATGAGAGAGAGAGAGAGGGAGAGAGAGAGAGAGAGAGAGAAAGAAAGAAAGAGGGAGGGAGAAAGAGAGAATGAAGTGTGTGTTTTTCTAAAGAGAGGTATGCACAGGGGGGGCAGGTGTGTGTGTGTGTGTGTGTCTGCGTGCGCGTGCAATGCTAAGTGGTGACATTAGTAACCTAGTGCCACTGGAGGGAATCTGATCAGTCCACTTGTACGTTGGACGTTTTCATGGTGAATCTGTACATTAACCAGTTTATTTGAGCTCTTTTCAAGACACTCAAAGTATCACATTTCCTCATCTTCCCTCTCCCCCTTTCCCTTTCTTCTCCTCTTATCCATTCTCCTTTCCTCTTCTTTTCAGACTTCTTCATTTCCCCCCCTTCTCCTTTCCTCTCCTCCTCTCTTCTTTTCTCATCTCTCCTCTTATGTTCTTCCCTCCCAATCTCCTCTGTTCTTTCTTTTCTCCTCTTTTGTCACCTTCACTTCCCCTCCTCTTGTCTCCTTATCGCTTCATTTCCTCCCCATCTTTCCTTCCCTGTTCTCTCGGCTGTTCACCTTTCTTCTCTTCTCACGCTCACAGCCATAAATTCACGCCCCAAACCCCGACCTCCTTTCAGTTGAGATCACCATACAGGTTTTAGAGAGGTAAAGTGGCTCATTAGCCACATCTGGTAAAATAGCATTATCCATGCTAGTTAGTGAAACCAAAATTGAACACTTTAAATTGATTGCAACTTACTGTAAAGATACAATACACAATTTATTTGACCATCTAAATTTTGTGTATACTCACACTTGACTTGAGATATTTGTGACTTTCTTAACCCATCATATCTCAAAATACAGAATTGTTTTACTCCGCTGCTTACAATATTACAAATGTAAACAAATCTTTTGCAGCCTCAAAATACATCTTAGTGTGTGTTTTTAGCTGTCAGATAATGTCACTCCCTGCAACAAAAGCTCAGATAACACAGGGTGCTGGACTGTTGTTGTAGTTTAGGCCTTTAAAGTCACAATGAAATGAAAAATGACTTTTACTTCCTGAAAATGACGTATTTCAGTGGTTACTGCATCGCGTACCAGTAGGTGTACATAAAAACTCCAACCAGTAATACCATTACAGATTGTTGAACAACAGATTTTTGAACATCATATAAAACCTGCAACTTTCAAAGTTACATGAGTGGCAACATGGCACGGCGGTGCATTTTTGGGTGTTCACCCCCAAAACCCCTGCTTCCTTTTCCTAAGACACCACTGTGGTGCTTGTGGTGGCTGGAAGTTATTCATTTTGAAGAATCCAAAATGTATGACAGCTTCAGATTATGTGCAAAGCATTTTTGAACTTCTGAACACTTTTCAAATAGATCCCTCCCCACGTTATGTCCCGCTCCAACATCCAGTTTCAACTGGATGCTGGGGCACATCGAATTATGGAAGCAAGACACCATGGAAATGCTGTTTCCTTGTGACTTTGAAAATGGACTCTATGGCAATGGTGTTCCAACAGGTTGAATTACTGGATTATTTCAACACAAAGGTACATCGCTCTCAAACTGTTGGACATTCTGTTTGGCTAAGCCTCAGTATATATATATATATATATACAGTATATAGCCTTCATATAACCTCATTATATGAACAACCTTCCCCACCCTCACCCAAGCCTATGTGACGATATAGAACAGTGTCACAGGGGGCCCTCCTACACCGTGACGCCCATCCATCGTGTCACATCCTGTCTCCTGCTGACGACAGCTCGTTATAGACTGTCATTTGTGTGTGTATGTGTGTGTGTGTGTATGTTGGAGAGGGACAGCGGGGGGTAGGCAATAGACACAGTTGAAGACGGGACAAAAACACACCTGTAAATTATAAGTTATGTTAATTATTAGCCTCATTATGTTAAGGCGTATGGACGCGTGAAACACAGTGTGGGAACATACAGTTACACACAATGCAACAACACTCAAACACAACTGCCCACGCGTTCACACACCACACCACACATTCCAAAGAGTGTGAGCACATAAATATATACACAGCACAAGAACGTATAGTGAAAGAACCCACAGCACATCTGCGCATGCACAAACACAGGCACTCGCACACACACACACACGCACGCACGCACGCACGCACGCACGCACGCACGCACGCACGCACACACACACACACACACACACACACACACACACACACACAGAGTAGGGAACTTGTTAGATCATTACCAGCTCATATTACATGATAGCAATATTTCACAACCAGGTAGGAGGCTGGAAAGCTTCTTGGCTTCTGATGTTAAAGAAGAGGTTGCATGCTGTGTGGAAAACAGGGTCTTGTAGTCATGAGGAAACAGTAATCCAAGGCACTCCAAAATAGGTTAAAAAGCCTTTCTGCTGTTTGGCTATCCATTAAGAAAAGTTAAAAACACGGTGAGGAATACCCTGGTGAACACCATGGGGTCAAAACATGTCGGCCACAGTTTTTATCTTTTTATAATGAATAGCCAAATAGAATAAAGGCTTTTTAAACCTTTTTTTTTTTTTAAACTAATTTTGGAGTACCATGGATCACTATTCCCTCACTTCATAACCAGGCTTCTATTGTAGGGCACTGCATGAAGCATTTGGGGGCATTTAAACAGTACCTGAAGATGGAGGGAAGAGGATGACTCCTTCACTTCACATCATCCTGCCTAGGAGACCTGGGATTTAAACTGTTGACCTTCAAAGCTCACCTCTGGTAGGGTGCCACTTTTCGCCTGGAGAGACCTGGAGCTGCTCCATCGACTATGTATTAAATATTTATTTACATCCAAATGATTTTTAGTTCATAGTTGTATGGCCAACTCAAAAGACCAATATGCTCAGAAAATCACAGTACTATGAAATGTTCCACCAAGTTGGGCTCCCATTCACTGTCATTGTAAATTGTCGCTGTCGGGTGAAAACCTTGTATCTCCCAAATGGCAGCTATAAAATGTCAGAAGTACATGGACAGTTATTACCTATTCCTGATAGATAGGGAATAGATACAGGTGTGTGTATCAAGTTTGTATCACTTTATAAAACAAAGATAAGAGTGTTTTTATTACAGAGATGCAAAACTTCAACTGTCTTCAACATTCTTAATACTTTCAGATGCATCATAAAGCCAAATGCTGCACTGAGTCAAAGTACGTCATGTGGAACTAACTACCTGGCTTGACATCATAATGGCATCACTAAATGGAACACTGAAGATTCTACTGCAGTCGCTGGCAGATGGAGGGAATTTGTGACTTGAAATAAAATCTTCACAACAACAATGTTTTTAAATTGCGGTTAAAAACACTGCCTTTAATACAGTAGCTTCAGGAGTACACAAACACACAGATAGAGGCTCACTCAACTGGATCATTTCAAATGAATCTCATGAAGGATGATGTCACAATATTGACATAGTAATGGCTTGTGCAGCTACATAGACCGTTATCCTCTCACAGATAACGATTTTGCCATTTTAGTCAATACAGTGTTGTCTCTTAAATATTTTGTACCAGTGGGGTGGGGCTGGGGGATAACTTCAGTTCATTTTGTGTAGCTTAAAAATTGCTCTGTATATCTGCCACCCAGGTCATTGGAATATATTCCTAATAGAGGCATTTAGATATCAAGCTAATTGGTTAATTAACACAACATTTTTAGAGTTAAGTTCCTGGACAACCTGGGCAACCATTCCAAGGAAAAGTGTTGAGAAGTTTGCTAGTCACACATTTTTTCTTTATTACATGTTGTGTTGAAACGTAACTTAAGATGTCTTTTGTCCCACGCTCCGCTAACTAATGTGTTGTTTTTCTAGAATCTGTTTCCCTAGCTGCCATCACAGTAACTGACCCTTTAATTTTCAAGCCCACTGGCTTGTGATTTTTTTTTTTTTACAACCTGGGACCCAAACTGAGTAAATATCATCTGTCAACCTGAAGCCTAGCGCTCAATACCTAAAGCATACTCTTTTCATGTGGGGACTCACCAGAAAGTAGCCTGAATCCAGACCCAGTTCATTTTCATTTTCAATTTGTCTTTGTTTGTTTAATCACATGACCATTTGAATCTTATACAGTGTTCCTCTCTGGAGGCAAGCAACTGTGAGAGGTCAGAAACAATCTAGTCAGAAGACTCAATCATTTGTGCAGGCGAAATGGATTCCAGGAAGCAGCCACTAAGACAGCTGTGTGAGTCCCATGAATTAGGCTATGGATAATAAGCAAATACTTGTGAAAAAGAAAATTAGCAATTCATGGGATTTCCCCTGCTAACATGTTTTTTGTTCTGACTCTGTTAGTACATCTCAATGACTAGGTCTTGACCCACAAGTTGAGCTGTTGCAGAGTTTGCTCTGACAACACTTCATTCATTTTCCTGCTATTCTCCAGACTCAGTCTATTCTAATATTTTTTTTGTGTCTGTTGTCATCTGTGTTAAAAAGCATCAGATCAGACTGACTACCAGATTAACAAATAAGTCCCAGACAGTATCGGTTGTATTTCACTGAGTGATGTTAGCTATGGCAACGTATTTGGGTGTCTCCACTTTCCACAGACTTTAAAAGAGTAAGAATTCATATTTGTGCAACAGTAAGAGGCATAAACAGGCACAAGTAGCATCACTATCCAGTTAGCTTGCAACTGTAAGGGCCATGTGGCTCTGCAGATATAGGAGGTGTAATAAGGATACATCTCTCATCTGTTTTCCTGTCGTTGTCCAGACTCCACCTGCTAACTGATTAGTTAAACTTGTTATGTTGTGCGGTGCTAAATGTCAGCATCAGGACCAGACTAATGAATGACCAGCAGACTCCCACACAATATTGAACTTAGTGACACAATGTGTGTCTAAGTGTGTGTGTGTGTGTGTGTGTGTGTGTGCATACTTGTGCATAAGGGGAAAAGAAGGGCAGATTGTATGTGCATAGATAAAGGGATATTAATGGATCGCCTATTAGCTTAATCACATAGGCTATGCATAAATCCTCCACTGGTTCTGATTTAGAACAAGAAACATGTGCACATTGGTGTATATAGCACTGTATACATTTCCAGTTTTGCATGCAGGTTTTTAGTGGTGAATCTAAGCAAAGTTTATACATGAAGCCCCAGGTCTTAAACAGGCTTTCTCTCTCTAGCTGAAATTTTGTCCTCCTCGATACATGTAAAAAAAAAGAAAGAAAAAAAAAAGCCTTGCTTTCCTGTTGGCTAAATTCAATAGAAAAGGACTTTCTTCCTGCAGTGTCCTTGCTATCTGTTGGCTGTCTGACTGAGCTCATTAGCCACAAGATAATGGCAAACCAAATGAAACTAAATTAAAAGTAATGAAATGGAATTTAAGTGAATCACAGTAATACTAGCAAGTGGGTAATTTGCTCAGATTTAATTAGGAGGATGCTGGGTAAACGGCTGTTTCCCCAAACAATTCCTCCTAAACACTATATTTAACAAGGAAGATGCACATAATAATTTAATGGAAAACTGAGTTAACTGTTGTCTCCCCTAAACAAGAGGGTTATATTTAAGCCAATATTTGAGCCAACAAGGGAGATGATGAGCAGGTAAACTGATGTCTCCATGCAGACTGTAACTAACTAAAATCTATGGCTAACAATGTATTTTGGGCTAACAAATGGGAAGACATACTTTTTCATCTCCCTTTAAATTGTTTCCAGTACAACCAACACTGTAGTCTAACACAACTAAGTGAGGATTGGCAGCCGCAAAGCTCAAATAGTTTTAATTTTCATGGCATTTATAATAATTTAGACAGCAGATAGTAGAGACAGAGAAGACGTAAGAAAGAGAAATGATGGCCTGACAACATTGCAAGTGGTTTAAACTTTGTCTGCTGCCCAACAGTGCAGCACTTCATTATATCAAAATTGAGGTTTTATTAGAATTTGTTTTTATATTAAACATTTCAGTTCCCAAATAAAAACTGTCCTGCTTTAGCTGACTGCAGTTAGAAGTAGCCTGTTGTTAGCCATCAGCCATCAGTCTTTGTAACGTAGGAACATTAACTTCCTATGACCAGTCCATTAGAAGAGGTTGGATGAGTGGGAGGAGGCTCAGGGGATTCCTGTGTGTGATCTGTGCTTTTACTGTCTTGTGGGGTCCAAATGTCTCCAGAAGAATAGAAAATCTAGATAAGAGGTCACTTTTTGATGATTAAAGTTTGTGTATGTGAATGCCGGGCTGAGGTTTGACAGTAATGATAAATCAGCCATTAGAGAGCCAACACCCCCACCACACACATACTGTACACTGTGTTATGTACATGTAATGGGGTGTGGAGAGGTGGTCTGCAGATTGTATAAACAGCAGACAGGATTCAGTTTCTGCATCCATGGTGGGCCACTCTCTCCCTCTCTCTCTCTCTCTCTCTCTCTCTTCCTCTCTCTCTCTCTCTCTCTTTGTTTCTTTCCCGTTTTCATTCTGATGATGAGGGCGATGGCCTTCTTCTATATTTCCTTCACTGTCATTCTCATTTTTTTTGTCTCCCTCCTTCCTCCCCTCGGTTTTTCCAGCCTGTCCGGTGGAAGTGCTGATGAGATGATAAAAGGCTAAGAGGCTGAAAGCATGTTCTGTTCCCAGATGGATCATTGTGTTGAGCTGTGAGGACGGAGGTCCTGTGGCTCGGGCTCCAAACTCTCCTGCACTGAACATGGGATCTAATCTTAGTCACTTTTTTGTTTGTGTCTTGTTTTAATGTTCTTTGCTATATTTGATTCTGTTCTAACTTTTATTTAATTGATATATTTTGCTTTTGTGCTTTGGTTTTAGGCTTTTCCTATGAAATAATTTTTCTATTCTCTGAATAACTCAATGCCAAATGTACTCTTGGTACAGGAATGGCAAATCAAATCAAATCACGAAAAACAAAAACAATTTCATTTAAAGCAATGATAATACTTGGGTAACTTTTCTGGCGTTGTCTGTAATTGCTGGTAATATTTCTTTTTTTGTTTATCCCTCATTTAATTTGGTAGTTTTGTTGAGAACTAGATTTATTTTTATGAGAGACACAACAGAAAAACTGGCAAAGAAAATACACAATATAATTCAGTCACATGTTCCAAATAGTCAGCAACGTGCAGGGACATACATACCTAATGCAAAGCAATTGCAAACATCACACAAAATGAAAGATATCATAAACCCTAGAGCGAGAGAAGAAATTCTAATTTTAAAGGGCTTTGCAGTCCCTTAATAAAGTGCATAGTACCAGAAAGGGACCTGGCCAAGTGCAGATTTTTTGCATGGACAATTCAAAAATACCCAGGCCTTTTGATCTGGTACCATAATTACTGGATGTAAAAGACAGTAGAGATGTGAGGTACATCTAGAAATAGAGCCTTATAGATACACATAATGCATTACATTTGCCTTCTCATTGTTATGGAGGACCGGCCAACCTTTGGATATAAAAATCACAATGGTGAATCCGAAACATATGTCTTGTAATAAAACACAAGGCACTGTGGTAAACTACATCCAGGGACTTGGAAATATAGGAGAGGCAGCATGCAAATATAATATGTCTCCATAATCAAATACAGACATGACTGTGGATTGTACAATGTTTTTTCTATTTCTACAAAAGATGCATGCTTTGTTTCTGTACAGAAATCCAATTTAGTTTTTGCAAATATTTCCATCTCCAGTACTTCAAATAGTTGCCTGTGTATCATAGACTTCGGCCTCTAGAATAAAGCGAACACTGAGCCAACAGGGGACACGTCCTCCGTGAAATATTATAAATTGTTTTGAGGTGATATGACCAAAGAATATGAAATGTGAAAAGGTTACCCCCCACCAACACCACCCCCATGAATAAGGTTTCCTTTCCTTTAATAATATGGGCTTCTTTTAAAATGAACAGATGACACATAGCCCACAACAGAAACAGAAATGTGGTCTGTCTCCAGTCACATGACAGAACGAGATTTAAGAGTACAGCTGAAGTTGGATATCTCTGACAAATTCACAGTATTTGACAATTTATTCTTGAATATTTATAGACTGTGCTATTCTTCTATTGTTTTTGGTAATCAGTCGATTTTTTTGTATTTATATGCGCCTGTGAGAACACCAACCACAGTGGAAAAGTATGCCACAATGCAGGAAGGAATTTGTAGAAGAAGAATGATTGTTTGTCAGATGTTGGCTAGATCTGTCCTTTATTCCATTGAATGTTCACTGTGCATGAAGGACCATAGAAACATTTTATTTAAGTAAAAAACATGTTTTTGAGTCAAAGCAGTGCTATACTGTCCACTTCTACATCTATTTCATCTACCCAGTCATATAAGGCTGGCTGTCTGCCTGACAGCGCACCCATCTCTCTCTCTCTTTCTCTGTCTCTTTCTGCAGCTGTCTGCTCATGATGTTTCAGTGTGAACAGCTGGGGAGGAGAAGTGAAAGTCAAGAGAAGTGAGAGTGTGAGAGAGTGAGAGGGAGACGGGGAGAGGTGACCGTCAGCCACACAGGTCAGCTGTGTGACTGTCTAAAGTCTGAAGTTTCACATGGGAGAGAAAGAGAGGGGAAAAGAAAGTGAAGAGAGAAAGGGGGAAAGATGTAAAGTGGAAGGGGAGAGGAGAGAAAGTATATGTTATACTTATGTAGGCCAGTGGGGGCACACGTGGTTCCAGAAGCTGAGGACTTAACCGCTCTATTCTGCTCTACTAAATTTCATGAAATGAGCATGATTTCTTAAAATGCTAATATATGCTTTGTGCATTAAAAGTGAGAGAAATACGTTTTCCCACCATGACTGGATTTGCGGGTTGCGGTCTGACATGGGAATAGCGTGGTTCAAAGTAAGCGTGTTGAGGTAGAGGTCGAGGATGGGTGTAGCTTATTCATTTGCCTTCAATGATCCGGGTTAAATTCCCAACTCATGCCAAGAAGTTCTGTGGTGGAGTGAAGTTTAAAAAAGGTTTTCTTATTGAACCATGACCAAAATCTTACCATACCCTTCTCATACCCTAACCTTAACCAAATTGCTGTTGCCTAACATTAACCAAGGTTTTAATTGCGGAAACCTAACCTTAATCTTAACCAAAGTTGTTCTAGCACAATGATGCAGTTGACCATACTTATGTATAGTATGAATTAAGGGTGCATAACTTTTCATAAGATATCATATGAATGGTGGTATAAAAACATGTTGCTCTACTATCTCTGTGCATGTTAGTTGATTTTAAATTCAAAAATAAATTCATGGAGAAGGTTGATTCACCTACACATGGGCCAGGTTTCCTCACACAGGGCCACTTGGGTAATATTGGACACTGTCAGCACTGTGTAATGAACTACAAAGCCTTTGACTGGCTTTC
The DNA here is from genome assembly GCF_048128805.1 of Centroberyx gerrardi. Classification (NCBI taxonomy): domain Eukaryota; kingdom Metazoa; phylum Chordata; class Actinopteri; order Beryciformes; family Berycidae; genus Centroberyx; species Centroberyx gerrardi. The sequence goes on along the minus strand of NC_135997.1, from coordinate 20,195,327 downwards.
CAAACCAATCTGCAAATGAAAATAAGTGAGAAAATGTGAAGGTAGTGGGAGGGGAGAAGGAGGGAGAGAGAGAGATAGACAGAATCAGAGTGGGGAGAGGAGAGAGGGAGGGAGAGTGAAAGACTGTTGAAAGTCATTTTAACATCTGTCTTTGACCCGCAGTCACATTACTGACAGGCTGTATGCGGTCAAATGGCAACAACATTACAAACATCCAGGGCAGAAACGAGATGTCTATCTGCCTAACCTGCCTGTCGATCTGCCTGTCTGTTTATCTGTCTATATGTGCCTCTGTTTGTCTGCATGTCTGCATGCTGTGAAATGTCAACACCATTGCAATAATGTAATATGTATGACACATGATTTGGCTTGTGTTCATAAAAAACTCACTTCACCTGAACGTGTGTGTGTGTGTGTGTGTGTGTGTGTGTGTGTGTATGTCTGCTGCTGCCAGTACATATATATATAAAATCAACCCTTCACTACCCTTCTCTCATCTATTTTGTGTGTGTGTGTGTTTATTATGCTTCTATTAAAAATCCCCATAGGCATACTGTAGTTTAATGACAATAGCCCACTTTGCAGGTTCTTACAAGGGAAAACACTTAGTTAGGAGTTAGGATAGGATTGGTCAGGGTAATGGTTAAGTTTAGGGGTTAGGGAATGAATGCTAGGGGGCAAGGAGTGGCATATCCTCACAAGTATAGTAATACAATTCTGTGTGTGTGTGTGTTTGTGTGTGTGTGTGGCAGTGGAAGTGGGTGTGGAGGGGAAATGTGTCTAAAGGCAATCCATAATAAGAACCACAATTAAAACTGCCAATGCTGGGAGCAAAACATGGCGATAAAGAGGGAGGGAATGAGCGGGGGAGGGAGAAAAAGAAAGGAAAAAATGAAAAGAAATTAAGGCATAAAAAAAGAAACAACATCATTGTTTATCAGTTATTCTAAGCTGGAGTGGAGTGGGAGAGAGAAGGGGAGGGAGAGAGAAGAAACCTATATAAAGTTATTCTAAGCAGTGTGTGTTGGTGGACCAGAGCAACATGACCACTGCTTCCAGAACATTTATAATAGCTTCTTCTTCCTTGCTGGTGCTCTAGGAAAATAAATTATTCTTCCTTGGTGGTGGTAGTAGTAAAATATTAACAGGCTTCTCTCGGCAGGAGGTCCTCTAAGCAGCAGGAGCAGGAAGAAGAAAAAGCACACAACAGATGCACCCCCTCACAGGAGCACTCGCCAATCATCATACCAGGATGCTCTCCTCCACAACACTCTTCCCTCACAAGCCCTGCTCGTTTAATGGAGTTGAAGACGTTGGTCCTGCAAGGTTCCATCCTAGGTCATATCCTCCTCTCTATCTATCTGCTGCTGCTTGGTCAAATCATTCAGAAGTATAATATCGCCTTCCATTGTTATGCAGATGATAGACAGATTTATCTTCCTCTAAAACCGAACGACCAGTGCACCCTGGGCAGCCTCAGGGATTGACCTGCAGACATCAAATGTTGGATGGCACAAAATTTCCTCCAGCTGAATGAGAGCAAAACTGAAGTTGTCCTCTTTGGCTCTCTTGACTCCATAAAATTGATTAGCAATTGCTTGGGCCAGCTGTCCACCTGTTAAGCCTTACGCCAAGATTTCTGACTCTCCCTTTAAGCTTGACAAACAAGTCAATGCAAAATCATCTCCAAAATCAAGTCTGTCCTCTGGTTCAAAGGAAAAAGTTGTACATGCCTTCATCTCCTCCTGCCTAGATTATTGCAGTTCCCTGTATCTTGTCCTGCCTGCAACTGGTCCAGAATGCTGTGGCTAGTCTTCTGACAGGTTCCTGGAAAAGGCCTATCAGCCGTAAAACCTAAATGATTTTAGGGTTTGGTTACTGATTTTTTTATGTCCTGAATGGGTTGGCCTAAGGATCTCCTAAGCCACTATACAACCTCCAGACCTCTCAGGTCATGGAAGTCTTGGCTGTTCCTTGCTCAGAGTCTAAACTCAAGTGTGGCGGTGCCTTTGCTGCTGCGGCCCCCACACTGTGGAACAGTCTTCCCCTCTCCATCACATCAGCCTCCTCTGACTCTGACTCTTTCAAGTCCCGTCTCAAAACTCATTTTTATCCTGTAGCCTCTTGATTTGTCTGGTTTTAAGTGCATGTCTTGTGCTTTTTTCTGGTAGTACTATGCTGATGTTCTATGGTAAGTGTGATTTTACATATTTTTCTACAGCACTTTGATCAACTGCAGTTGTTCTAAAATGTGCTTTATTAATACATTTGACTTGACTTGATACATCTAGTTCTCCCATTGGCATAAAAGAGGTTTGCGCCTGCTCATATCTGCTTAGGATGAAACTGCTTCAAAGCTACAGCATAGATGTTGATGATAGATGTAATCTAGAACAAGCTTTTAAACCAATATGCATTTACATAAAAGTACTCATCAAATATTATTTTCTTTCATCTAATCAAATTTTGATTAGTTTGTTTTTTCAATAAGAATTCTAAAAGTTATGTTTCTCCTCATTAATGGTCCAATCATCTCATATCTGAGATGCATGGCATTTGATTCAGCTATGCTGGACACATGTATTTAAAAAAAACAACAACTAATGGCTCTATTTAACGCTCTATTCTAACCTTTCTTAGGTCACAGTGACTGTTATGTAGCCTGGCCTAGAAAATACACTCTCTGGTATACAACCATCATTTATTTAACAGGACTATAGCACACCAGTCCCATAGCCTACACACGCCCACACACACACACACACACACACACACACACACACACACACACACACCAAATTACCCCTACAGTGTTACAGGTAACATGATCTTTTGAGCACTACAAGCAGCCCAAAGAGAAACAATAGAACACATCAGAGAGCATTCAGAGAACATCACTTTTATTTTCTACCCTCAAACATGCAAAGACAACTTGATAACCTACTTTTTTCACTGAGTGTGGTTCGGTGTAACTCAGTGAATTGAGAACGGTACTAACTTTTTAGTATTGAGGATACAATTCCCTTTATGGCCACCCATGCATTTAATGCATGCACTCATTGTGCTATAGGTCACTGTGGATGAAAGCTTCTAACAAATGGTTTATACAGTAAATGGCATACCAATCAGAGGTGGGCTGAAATGCCCTAATAACCTTTAAAAAACTTAACTTACATCTATCATCCAAATTCTTCAAAGAGACAACGACATTTAAATTTCACTCTTATTTTTTTTGATTGGGCACTTGTCATATTGTGGGGAAGAAGTTTCTACATTGCCCTTTGGCTAACCTAAAAAGCTGTTTGGAAAGGGTGAAAAAAGCTCACAATGATAGCCTGCTGTTTTCAGTCGGGTTGAATGTCAAATGCAGATTTTGTTCCTATAATGTGACAAGTGCCTGATAAGGAAAAAGAACAGAGTGAAATTCAAAATGTCTAGTTATCCCTTCCTTTAACAGCTCAAAAGAAGGCCATATTGGCACTTAGGTATTGTAAGGTTAAATGTGATGGGTAGGATTTTCTCATTAGTATATCACTGTCATGTCAATGGTGAAGATGCATTTCAATGCTAGTCAAAAATGCAACTCTCATCATTACAAACAGTCACTGCAAATATCTTTGTGCCTTTATTTAGGAGAACATGGAAAGTCACAGGCTTAATCCCTCACAAAATCTTGGAAATCCTTTCTTGTAGTCCTGTAGCCTGGCAACTAGTGTATCAAAAACATCAAGGAAAGAGAATAAGAAAATACAAGAATAGAAAGCAGCTCACTGGAGTGATAGGATGTAGTGCCTATAGACGTTGTGACAATTCTTCTGACGATATATTCCGAAAAAATCCTCCATGCAGTACAGACTAAAGGCAGCAGGACCGTCTTTGCTTTGACTATTTTATAATCAGGCTTAATTTTCAAATCAGGCTTTCATCTGTGCATCAGTAGAATTAATGACAAAACAGGTTATCAAATTGAAATAACATCAAAGTTTTATTTTCTCTCAGGGATGAGGTCGACACATTTTCCACTCAATGAACCCAGCCAGCCCTGCTTTGAACCAGCGAATAGCTCAAAAGTTTTATAACGGCAACTTCTCAGACACTCTGGATCGATTAGTGAGGCTGTTAAATATGCCTGCCATCCCTTTAATTACCCAAGACAATCCCTTTAACTCATCACCATTAGATCTGGTTTAATGAGGCACACAAGCAAGGTGACCTGAGTGGAATCAACAGTGTGGATTGTCTCTGCGCTTTAATAAAATACGCCTAAACTTTCAAATCCGTTTCACCACTTCATAAAAAAAACATTGGATTTGTGTCACAGAAGCATGAACATCTGATTCTGTTTCTGTGTGAATACCGGCATAAACAGTAGGTAGTAGGTACAACTACATCACATATAAAAACCCTTCAGCCAAGTGAATATGCACACAAAACCCTTCCATTCAACCCACCAGCCAAGACCTTCACAAGTTACAGTCAAATAATGATTGATTCCAAACCTCAGAAGCCACTTTTCCAAATCAGGGCCAAATGGCTCTTATCAGGGTCAGGGGCAACATGTTAGTAATGTCAACATCAAACACATTATTTTGTCATTGAAAACTGCAGACAACTAAGTGAAACATGCTGTGAACTCTTGATGCAAAGACAGCAATAGCAATTTTAATCTGAGCTGAAATATTAGATATTTAATCCTGTAGTGGCAACCAGGCCAACAGTAATAAAGTCCTGGCCATCTCTATTCGACCCTCCAGTGTAAATCTGGCTAATATGTAAACCCTGAGTCCTGTTTGGCCCTGTAGTGGAAACCAAACATCTTTGGCCTTGTATCCTATGAAATAGAACTGACTAAATTAACTGACTTGAAATGTTTGCAAAGAGAGAAAAAACCCATCAACATCAACAAAGATTCAAATTTTGGTCTCCCACTTCACACCAAACAAAACAAAGTTCAGTAGTACATTAAATTCACACAAGAAAAAAAAAACAAACCCTGAAAAAGTCACAAATATTTATAAAATTCCCATACTTCATAGGTTCACTTCTATAAAACTCAAAATCACGCTGGATTGGATTTTTACAAGTGTTTTACGGAGCTTTCAAAAAGCAATTTTATCTGTATCCTTGGTCAACATGTTCTTTATCTGATGATTCTGCTTGACTGAGCTATAATGTGCCTATACTGAGCGATATATTCAACCCTGAGATGCCATTTTGTTATGGCAGCGCCACTACATTAGCATTAAAAGTTGGGAAGTGTTAATGGAACTGTTAAAGGAATACACTGATTTTTTGGCAAATTAGTTCTTATTTTACATCAACCTACCATTGATCATCCTGAAAGCACTGTGTCACTGAACTGACATTGCTGAAACCGATACCTATTTTCTCATCATACCAGTAAGTTGCTTATTTAAGAGCTTATTTTCCAGAAAGTATATTTGATGAAAAGGGAATTAAGTTCAACTGGAGCATAAAAGTTAAGACATTGATCATCTTTGGTATATCGTTACATCAAGAGACAGAAATACACTTGGTGGTTGAGATGATTTTTAAAAACAGTTCTATACAATAAAAAACATATGAGATGGTTCAGTGCATTGTTAGTAAATGTGGGGCAGACAAACTGTCACATGACCTATGCAGCACAAGAACTTTGTGCTGCATAGGTCATGTAGGTGCAGTGGGCACTTTGAGGAGCATGGTGATTAAACCCTGGACACACAGCAGGGTTTAGATGGGGATGCCCAGAGTACAGCAATGCTTTAAAAATGTTTGTAGGGACTCACATTTCAAATAATTATTTTTTTTTAGACTCAAACCTAATTCGGTAGGCGGTTACATATGAAAATGATGCAAAATTTACTCTGCTTTTAGGCTACCAGTCTACTAGCCTATACAGTCTCTTATTTAGTCTATCTTGCACTGCAGGAACCTGTAAAGGTTTTGGCAACAGTAGTGGTTGGATGATAGCACCCCAGCAGTACTGTACATCAGTGGTTGGATGGGATCATCCAGGAGTGCAGTAGTGGTTTAATTGGCAACAGGAAGAACAAACAAGGTAGACCATTAAAAATGCAGCAAAAAGTCTCAAAACCTGTAGATTGTGGCACAGTGTGAGATGTTGCAGACTTGATCAGACTGGTCTCTGTGCCATTTCTAGTGTGATAGAGTTTAGTGAGTTGCAGAACTGGTTGGACTGATTTCTGTGCTGTTCCCTGAGGCTGGCTGCAGCTAAATGCAAGCTCATATCTAAATGAGACATCATTTACAGTGGTTTCCCCTCCCTGCATTAGCACTGCAAACAATTCTTTATTGAATGCCACAGAGTATAGCAGAAAAGGAACATTTGAATACTACAGGAACAGGAACATTTGAACATTTGAGAACATTTGAACTCCTTATACTAAAATCCTTCTTCCAAAAAAATCCAAACAATTCTCTGCAATGGAGACACAATGCGACGGTTCTGCAGTAAGCATGCAGTTCAATGGGGGACTTCTACAATGGCTACACCTGTACCTTGAGCAACCTGAGTGACCTGAGTGAACCTGAGTGAACTGTGAGTGTAGGTTGGAGTGGAGTCCATTTACTGATTTTTGTATTCGTCAGTCAATCTCAGGCATACACTTGCACCATTTGGCCATGCCGCCCCGCTGCTTGGCTGCTCTCTGATGTGTGTTCTGGTCCAGCAGTCCGTCTGTGTAGTGGCCGTACTCACTGATGGCGTCTTCAACACGGGTGATATACAGCCAACTGACTATCACACCGAAGAACTACAGAGAGAGAGAGAGAGAGAGAGAGAGAGAGAGAGAGAGAGAGAGGAATGAGAGGAACGGTAGGGTGAGGAAGGGTGACACATTGGTGACACATAGCTATTGTGAGCGTATGCGCCCACATCCACTAATGGATCATGTGTAAAAGGTGGGTATGGAAGGAGTGACAAATGGCCATAACTATAGTGGTTTAGGCAGTGTATATGCATGATGTGTGTGTGTGCAGCATATGTGGGTGTAGATGTCAAGTATATGCCAAGTATGTATATGTGTCAAGGTTTCTTTTATCTTTTAATTCTGTTTTTAACTGCAGTCGGACAAATGACAAAAATATTGTTGGCTGCAATTTCAGGGGACATTTTCACGTAAAGCACATACACAATATTATGAAAATATATATTTTTTTCCCCACAGGTCTAAGTATCAAAAATGGAGATTCATCTTAAAATGTTTTCATGTAAATGTAGGGTAAACTTGAATCAAACAGACTTCTCCACTCAGAGGTGAGGAGTGCCTGCTTGGATTGGATGCGCAAGCTACTGAAATGCTCTACACCAAAATACCAGTGTGCACTGCATTTGGTGAAAGTTATTCTGCTTCTTTTATCACTGGTAACATAAATGTAATGCCTGCGTTTCCTGGTGCCATGGTGTTGACTTGTCTGTGAGTTGTGCCTGAGCATGAAGCAGCAAAGTTTTCTCTCTGTTAGTCATGTAGGTGGCTTGCCTCGGGCTGTTGGCTATGGAGAAATGTTTTTTATTCCCATTTGTGTCTGAGATACATTTTCAACATTCACAGTCTTTTGAAAACGAGTGAAAACTAACTTCGCACTAGTTACATGCCTGCCAGGTTTGAGAGTCTTGGCAATTAAGGAAACAAGAGCAAGTGTTTTTCTATTACATGATGTTACGGATACAGAAACACCTCTAAGCTTTTAGTATCATAAAGGGTTTGGAGTAAAATCATGTTACAAGTCGTGTGTTTTCAGTTGTGTGATTTCTCGATGCACAACAGTAGGTAGTATAAGTTTAAGCATGGCAATTTAAATAAGCTAAGAAGTTAACGTAATTTTCAATAAAGTCGGTGTTGAGTGTTAGTTTTGAATGATTATTGGCTGTGTCCATTGATATCTTATGTCTTTTTATAATGGCATTTGTCATGCAAATGTTGTGTTTTTATAATGATCTTTCATGAGGGCCATCAGTTCAGCAAGGACCTGCAAAAATCCTACAGTCATTCAGTGACTTCAGCAGATCTGGAGGAATCTAGATGTAGACGCTTGACCTGCTGGCAAGCATAGAAACCCCCTGAAAAACCAGATCCCTAGATTGTTTATGTATCAGTATAGTGTGTTTTTGAACAGGAGCGTGAGCGGTCTGGTGTGAGCAGCAGCAGTATGCCTATGGTCTGGTAGCAGCCTGCACAGTCTTCTAGTTGAGTATGTGTGTGTACCTGAGGCAGTAGTATCCCCAGCAGCAGTCCAGCCATAATCTTATAGTTGTCAGCCAGCCAGATGAGGAACGCATCAGTACAGCCTCTGATATGGATGATTTCTGTCAGGTCCAAACGCTGTGAGACAGACAAAAAATAGTGATAATACATAAAAAGCGCTATACAAATAGTTTGACAAGCAAAGACAAAGCAAGCCAACCGCTAATTTTTGAAACATTTGAAGGCGTCTGTGTAATTGTTTCATATTTAATTGCAAAAAATGTCTTTAAGTTGTGCAATGTGACATTATTCTGAAACAATACATTTCATAATAATGTTTCACTTCATAAAATAATTGATGAATATGATTATTTCATTAATTTTATTTTATTATACCAGGTAATTGGATTTTTTCTGTCTGCATAACTTTCCTATAGTAGATGCACACACACACACACACAGGCACAAATAAAGAAATTAAAGTGTCTCTCCTTCCCCAAAAGACCGTTGTGACAACTGCCTTGCTCAAGGGCATTGTGGCAGTGATGGTGGGCTACAGTCACCAGCTCACTGCGGGAATATGTCCTCCTGTCAGGGCAACCGGCTTAACACAAGTACATACTGGCACATAAGCTGCAAGGACAAAGGGCCCTCACATCCTGCACAGTGGGACAGTGCAAAACATACAAGAGACAGCATATTCAACAGATATGAGAGGATGAGATCTGCGTAATGAGTTTAAATAAAGATCTTTCTGTTCTTAACGGTGAGTCATGGTAGTCTTACCTCTTGCATCAACACCTTGTACCCACACAGAGTGTTGGCTACCTCATTAGGCTGGAGAGAGAGAGAGAGGGAGAGAGAGAGAGAGAGAGAGAGAGAGAGCGGGAGAGGGAGAGAGAGAGACAGAGAGACAAACAGACAGAGGGAGAGAAAGAGAGATGTTCATCAGTCAAATGGACCCAGACGCTCTGAACAGCTCCCAGTGTCAGGGGGAATCTAACAGCAGACAGACAGAGCCAACGTCTAAGTTTTTCTTTAGAAGTGGGAATTGTGTGGGTACATAAAGCAGAGACAGATTAAAAACTACACAGACACACACTTAAACTCATTCTCTCTCTCACGCTCTCTCTCTCTCTCTCTCTCACACACACACACACACACACACACACACACAACAGCACAGACAACACAGAAACTCCTAAGGGGAATCAGCCCTCTCTTGCCCTGTCAATGTGTACAGTGGCTCTAAAAACAAACACTGACCACAAAACATCTGAGGACTCCATTACTGAAGAAAATCTGTTTCTGTTTCTGTGTGTGTGTGTGTGTGTGTGTGTGTGTGTAACATTAAAACCAAACACTGACTGACCACAATACTGCCAACGGTGCTATGTGAAAGATCTGTGTGGTTGTGTGTGTGTCTGTGAGGTCATCCAAGCCTGGTGACTTTGAGTTTGTGGTTTTCCGTATTCAAATAAGATAAACTGCCAGTCTCCTTGACTGACACAGTGGCACGAGCCTTGCTGAGAGCCTTGTGAGAATGAGGCTGGGGGGGGGGGGGGGGGGGGGGGTAGTCACCCTTTTCAAGTTTCATTGACTTTGAGATTTAATGGCATTACTGTTATACTAAAAAGTTCAAACTAAGGGAGAACAGCTGCTATTGCTGTCAGGATGAACAGGTGCAACACTGCATTAAAAATGCATACTTCATTATCGTTTGGAAGACGTGACCTTCATCAGACATCAGCAGGAAAAGGCAGGTAGGTACTCATAAACAGGAAGGACGTCTAACACAGTTGATGACAGTAAGATTAGATAATACACATAAGAGACAATACACAATGAAGAGTACCAGCAAAGAGAAAGAGAGTATAACAACAACAAAGGTTACAAGGAGGATTCAAACAAACAATATCGCAAGTAGAAGGTGTGCATCTCAGCCTGCTAATCCAGTGGTTCTCAACCTTTTTGGCTTGTAACCCCTTAAAGTGAAGTGATGCCTACTCACAATTTTCCCTTATCAGGTTGTTTCATTTGATTCATTATCGCCATTGCCATGAGGCTGAAAACTATTCAGTATAGCAGAAATATGTGGTTTTGCTGTCCCATAAATCATCTTGAAACCCTCTAAAATTATTTTACAACCTCCTGTGGGGTCCCGACCCCCACGCTGAGAACCACTGTGCTATTCAACCAAAACACCCAGTTTTCATTTTCCTTAATACCCCCGCTGCTTCTTCCCTAGCAGCTGAGACCTACTGTATGGCATAGTCTGTCTCGAGTTATGGAAGGAGAAGAGAGACAAAGGTTGAGGGAAGGACAATAGAGAGATGGAAAGTGAGACAGAGAGACAGATGGGGAGAGGAATACTATTTATCTGAGGGCTTAAAAAGGGATTCACACGCTTATTGTCATTGTCGAAGGGAGGACAGAGAAGAGATAACTGGATAAAGAGAGAGGGAATCATAGGGGAAAAAGAGAGAGAGAGAAAATGTTTGTTTTTTGTAGAGAGAAAGGGAGAGAGGGAGGAGAGATGAGATATGACTTTCATATTGTTAAAGTACTTTAAACTAACTGAACTGAACTGATTGAAAGTAGAGGCAAGAGGGACACAGAGAGAGATGGAGGCAGAGACAGTAAGAGGGAGATGAGCGAAGACAAGGGTCCCCTCTGCCAGCTAGTCCTGGGGCGTCGCTGCCGTTCAGTGAACTCCATTATATCTCAAGACAGTGTCATGATGATGTGGCCCAAGCAAATTATAACTAAACCAAAATAAAAAAAAAAATATCACCATGTTGGAGGCATCAAGTGGAAACACGATAGGCTCTAAAACTAGCTCACAATCCTTATCCTGTTGCAGGAGAAACTGAAGAAATCCTTGACAAAATACAGACTCTGTGAGCAAAGCCAGGCAGTAGAGACAGGCTGCACTTCCTCATAATGTGTACAAACTCTGAATTTATTGATTATTATTCATCATTTTTTACTCAAGCAACTTATTTCCCAAACTTCAGAATGTTTGCTGACAGAAGGGACAGGGGCGACAAATGATCTTCTGATTGTTACCATTTTTTTCTATTGTTACCATTTAATCTCAAGATTCTGTTATTATTTGCTTTGGCAACAGATGCTCAGCTCATTTCAAATGAAACTGAAATTGTGAGAAACAAAAGGCACAGAGAGGAAGAGAGAGAGGGACAGCGGCAAAAAATACACAGAAAACACTTAATTTTACTCTTATTTCGCCTGGTCCTCTGGGCAAGTTGCTAGGCAGTGGGTAGGGGAACTCAGTGAACTCAGCAGGGAACACACACGCACACACACACGACAAATCTCCACCCACCCAAACACACACACATGAGCACGTACACACACTGACGCAAAAACACAAAGTCTAACGGTCCAAAATGTACACACATCCGGTAAGATGTTGAGACGGAAACAGCAGAAATGTCTTACAGCGTTTTATGTGTCAATTAGCAGTGTGCGTAGCAGTAATGCATTCCATTATTGCACTTCACTGTGTTTAGAAATGTGTTTTACTTTGGAACCAATGAGGAAACTGTTAATGTAATGGAGTGTAAGTGGAGATTTTTTTTTCTATAGTCTTCATTAGTCTATAATGTTGAGTTGTGAGAGTGGGGGTGGGGTGGGGGGGGGGTGGGGGTTGACGGATCCTTCATGTTAGCATAAATTATCACACTCATTTTCCTTGTTAGCTATAGCGACGATGGAAAATGTGAGGGAAATAAATAATTTAACTCCCTCATGTGTTGCACACGGCACAAAGTGCAACGCAGCTAAAAGTGAAACATAGTAATAGCTGGAGATCGCCATGGGTTACACTCTGGGGCTTGGGAGCTATAGATTTCCACCATTAAGGTTAATCATTTTGCTATGGCACGTCAGAACAGATCACGTTGACCAATTATTGATGTGCATTATCAAGGCTTTTGCCAAAAGACCAAGTGATCGTGAGAAATAGAGCTGATGAGCGATAACATGATCTCTCCCCTATGCGCTGTTCGGTAACTCTGCTGTCTGTACATATATTTAGAGAGCAGAATACAAAAGACAACAAAAAACTACACAAAATATAATACGTTTTTGATTCATAATTTCTTAGCGAATCAGTCAGCTAAACTTTGCCATGCCATAAGCTTCGTCGGCGGTATCTTGCCTCTACAGCGGTGCAGCATTGCAATGAATATAACGTTAGCCCTGTTCGTTGTGTATATGATGCAAACGAATAACAAACCAACTGGGCTTTGTCTTTACCAGGCTCAGCCCTGCACAGCCTGGTTCTGAGTAATGGAAATGAGTTATTAGATCAAGTAGTAGGGCTAGACTAGTTTCCCAGACAGCAATAGTCCACATAACAAATGTTACATAACGTAAATTACTCTTGCCTGTCTAGAAGGAAAACGGCCAAGTCTGAATCAGTTTTAATTTCTTTGGTCTGTCTCAGGTTCCTCCTCCTTTTAATAACAATGGCAACGTTTTGTTCTATCAAAGGTAATTTGGGAGGCAGACCGGGGTTTTTAGCCTTGCTACTGGCTGCTCCTCCACCATATTTTGAGTTCATCCCGCCACCATATCTTTTGACCTACTGAGAAGACTGTAGGCTAGATTAAAGTTTTAGTGCTACAACCTGGACTGGAACCAAATTGGGATCAAAACAGGGAGAGATGTGGAACCAAAACCAAAATTAGCCCAACTACCTCTGCAATAAAAATAAGGGATACAATGGTGTGATACTACATGCTGTCAATTAATAGGAAACTTTATACTTTACATTTTAGGCACTTAGTTTATGTTATTATCATGAGTGACTCACGTGAATTGAAAAAAGATTAACAGTCAATATTCATGAATAACTTATAGCAATAGCCTGGTAATAAAATGTAATGGAGTACAATTCAATGGTAAGAATGAAGGAAAGGGATAGAGGGATAGTTTGTTTCTAATCAGGTCAGTTAAGAGGGAGAGTTGACCATTTCATCAAATACTTGTCTGAGTATCAAGTTCTTGGTCATTCTCTCTTTCTTTCCTTGCTAATGTCACATATGGGGAGTGTAGGTGTGTAAATTAAGGGGAGAACATGTGCTTGTGTGTGTGGGAGGAAATTGCATGTGAATGTGTCTGTGTAATGGAATGGCAAAGGCTTAATCATCGTCATAGGGAAGGCCGAGTGTGAAGTCAAACTAACTGCATATTATTACAGCTATTACTATAATGACACACTGCACAACTGTGCAGACTGCTTCAGAAATTCCCAGCCCTTTTTATAAATGCATAGAATAACCACAGATGAAATGTTGGCTGTATCCAAGAATTTCAGATAATCTAAGCTAGTATAATGCGTTACTGTAATCACATTACTAACGGAGTAGAGTAAGGCATCACTGTTCCAATTTCAGCAATCACATTACAGTTACTGATCTAACAGATAGGTGTTCACTTGCGTTGCTTTCTTTAGCCTTTTTAACCTCTTTATTGGCGTAATATCTATCAAAAGATTCCCCTCTTCTTATCCTGCCTTCAAGTCATGTCGGAAATATCAGACTTACAGTAGAGCGCACATGAACGAGCCAACAAAGTGATAAATATGACTCAGAAAGTCAGAATGTAATGTTGTAGGCTCTGACTTTATTAAAAAACTTAAAAGAAAGATTTTGTGTCTGTCATTATTTAGACTACTTCTGCTGGTAATATGGCAATATTTATTGGCAAGTAAACCTAGCACAATCGTTTTAGGGTGTAACGCAAAAGTAATGTAACCAATTACTTTTCTCGGGCAGTAATAAGTAAAGTAATTCATTACTGTTAAGAAAAGCAATGAGTAATGCGTCATTTATTACTTTTTTCCAGTACCGACCCCCGCACTGCCGAACCAGTTAATACACATATCCATGGGGATGCAGTGTCTTTTCCCTGGGGCCTCTGCGTGGAACTGGGCACTGTAGGTTGCAGGGATTGAAACAGCTTCCCTTCGACTAGTGAGTGCCTTTCTAACCAATCTTCCCAACCATGACTCATTTTTGGCGGTCTGAGGAAATGGCTGAGATTCCAACAGACATGAAAGCTGTGGGTTATACTGATGTTTACTACGTGCAAAGCAGAATGCAAAACAACACAGATGGCTGCAACATCTAAGCCCTTTTAACTCATCTGTGGCTCTTTGCCCCCCCCGGGCATTACGGTTTTTGCTTCATGGCTCTTTCTTGAACGTTTTATGAAGGAATAGAAAAATAAACACACACACAAACAAACACACAGACATGGCGAACACAATACATGTCTTTGTGCATGGAATTTAAATAATATTTCATAAGGCATGCCACAATCCAGTATTAAATAGAGTAAAGTAGCACTCACAGTAGTAGTGGTAGTAGTACTAGCAGTAGTAATAAAACTAGATTGGTTGTAATTGTAGAACCTTAGTGGTAATGCAGCAGGTAATAGTATTACTTGTAGTGGTAGTAGTAGTTTTAGCAGGAGTACTGTTTTTCTAGTAGCAGAAGGTACTAATATGACTTTACTTGTAATACAACAGGCATTGGGATGCCCATAAAAGACAGACAGTTTTATGGTGTAACAGTAACCAAAATAATAGTAGTGATAATACTAACAGTAATAGTAGTGATACCTACCTTAGTGGTAATGCAACAGGTATAAGGAACACCGCAGGCTAACGGACCAGGTGCGGAACAGTTGTGGTACATGTTGACCTCCCAGTCCTTAAACTCTTGACCTCCGCAACACTTAAACTGACAGACACAAGGAAGGTGGGAGAGAGAAGAGACAGAGGGAGAGAGAGGGAGAGAGAAACAGAGAGAAGGGAGGGAGAGAGCAAGATGGGTTGAAAAGAGTGAGGAGAGTGAGAGATAGATGGGTGAGGGGGCAGGAGGGAGAGACAAAGAGACACAAAGAGACAGGAAGAAAGTACTTGTTAATTTTTTTTTTCCGGCTGTGCTGACATAATGGCAATAGTATTTTTAGCTGAAAGGAGCCATAATTACCAGGACAATTTTGCAAGTGAATGTGTGTGTGTGTGTGTGCGTGTGTTTGGGTGTGTGTGTGTGTGTGTGTGTGTGGGGGGGGTGAATCCCTCTGTCTCTCTCTCTTGCTGTACCTGTAAGTCAAGATAGTTTTTTATGGCAGTGGTTCTCAACCGTGTGCCATCAAGGCTCAAGACTATGCAGGTTTTCATTTGAACTAAAGTACACCATCTGATTTCACTGATTAGTTCCCCCCTCTCTGTTTGAAGGTGGCAAATCAGTGAAATCAGTTCTTGTGGTGTTTGGCTGGAATGAAAAGCTACATAATCACTGGACTGGCACATGTGGTGGTTGAGAACTACCGTTTTATGGTTAAGATTAGATAAATAGAGCTAGCAGCAGAGGCTGAACATTAGGACTGGGTGCTCCCTGTTGATTTGCAGCCAGATCCACTGTTATATTATTCAGGGAGTTAGGATTCATGATCAGAGCTGACATCGGGCTACAAAGGCAGCTTCTGAAGCAGTCAAAAGGATACACAGTGGCTCTGGATGAAAAGAAAAGACACCAGCTAGGTTCCCAAGTATGGAAATCCATCTAATGACAAAGGCAGGAGTTACTGTAGCACATGATGGCATAGCTATGGTAGCAGGATTGGGTAGCCATATACCCCATTCAGCTTCTGGTATAACTGATAGTTAAGCCTATCATTTGCAGATTAAATTCATTTTCAGAACAGCTGAGCTGACCATTTCTATCCAGCACAGTCAGCCGCCTCGTTAGCCTACGATCGCCGGTACAATTCAGCTTCTGAACTGCTGAGCAGGCCGTGTCAAGCAGGGGGTCAGCTTTTGTTGTGATGGTAACGTTGGGAATTCTTGGGTGAGACATTGTGGCTAAGTGGGTAGTGTAGGTGTAGTATAGATGAGAACGGATATGGAGGCAATAGTTCTGGGATTCAATTTACTATTGAACATTTTGGAGGTGCCACTGGCCTAATTCAACAAAACACAGATGATAGGAGGCTTCTTGATAAGGGCGGTGAGCGGTGACCTGCCTGCTCTCATCCACGCCCCTTTCCTGTAATATCCAAACCAGGATACAATGGATGGAAAGGCACAGCAATATTCCTGAATGGTCATTTGACTTGGGCACAGATGGCTACCCTTAAATTAAACAAGCACTGGACTGGTGCATGAGACTCAGAAAAAATTATATATCAACATGCTATCATGGCAAAGGCATCATTTGGCTAAGTTTTCCAGTGGGAGTTTTAACATTTAACAAGTGAAAAAAATACATTTACATTGCAGGTAAATCCTAAAAGGCCCTTTGCACTGAATGAACTGAGTACAACAAAACAAAGACAATACATCAAAAGGCAGGGACAAATAAAATAAATAAAATGTAGAGCTCAGCAATCATCAATTTCAAGGGACTGTCCATGTTTTGTTCCACAGTAAGTATAGCTTCATTGGTCTTCTGAAGAAAATTCTTCTTTTTAGGTTTTTCCAAGTCTTTTTGATAGAGTAGGTTGAAACAGTGAAACAAAACAAAGCAACAGCAAACCCACAAAACAGGAAGGGCAATCTTTAGTAGCAGTTATCCATGCTATGTGTTTGAGGCCTTCTCAAACTATGGAACCATGAGATCCATTATTCATGTAACCCGCATAAAAATAATAAATGTTCAAATCCAACTCCTTTTTTCTCCAATGAAAAGGCTCTTCAACCTTACCCACCCCACTCAGCATTAGAAAGTTGGAAAACTATGCCTCACAGATTGGAGTTTACTCTTGTGCATCAATACACTTGTGGCCCCAAATAACAAGTGAATGCCCACATGCACAGAATACTGTGACACCAACCAATGATTTTTATTGTCCCCTTTTAGGTTATTTCAAACAATTTATTATTGAAAAAAGCCCAGAGGCTGCAAATATTCATTACTTCACAGGAAAAATATATGAGTTTAGAAAGGCTACAAACCTGTCTAAAAGCTTTTTGGTTTCAGCAGCAGAGGTTTGATACTCTGCCCGAACCCGAGACCGGCCCAGCCCGGCCCGTGGGTCGGGGCCGGTCTCGTTGTCAGATATAAGGTTTTTTTTGTTTTTTTTTTAAATAATTGGGGTGGGGAGTAAGCTATTTGGTGTGATAATCAGAATGTTATATGTAGGCCCTGGATATATATATATGTATATATAGGCATGCGCAAAGGCTGCTCGGGTTTGTTGAACCAACTGAAACAAGTTTCGCTTCTGTTGCGCTATTCATTAAGATCCCGTGCATAATTCCGAACAGATTTCTGTCATTCAAATTTCTCTGTAATCCGCAAAGTCTGATTGTTAATTCCTTGTGTCAATTATGTTTTTATCACCAGTCAATCAAAGGTTACGATTTGAAATGTAAGTGTCGGGTTTTTGCTGCCTTGTGAGAGGAAGTAGGCTATTCAGTAAGATCCCGCACGTAATTCTGAACAGATTTTTGTCATTCAAACAGCTCGGAATTAGTTTAGTTATAAACAGCCAACTTACTAAGAAAATTTCGGTTTTAAACCGGGCTCGGGCCCATAAATGCAGCCAATGGGACGGGCCCGTGCTGGGCTCAGAAACAAAATGTTTTTCATTATTTGAATGATAAGGAAAATCCACTTCCTTAATTGCTTGAAATGAAAGTAATTTGAACCCAACCCTCCAATTTGTCCATTATTATTTTGTTTTTAACTGGCACCCAGGCTCATCAAAGGAAGACAACACCACAAAACAGCATACATCTAATTTAGCAGGTTCTTAGGTGTACATTGGTGTGTTTCCGATACCAATTTCTACTTGGATAGTTTTGTTTTCCTAAGTCTGAGTTTCAGGATTTGCTACATCATGAACATAGAAATCTTCTGCACATCTCAAGGGTCGTCTTAGTGACAGGTTCATACGAGGAGCACAATTAATGAGAAGCAAACAACTCCTGAACACTGTCTGCACTCTCTGCTGGCTCCACACTTCCCCCTTCTCAGCACAAAAATGTAGAAATGGCTAGCATATTAGCGGGTTAGCTAGTGAAGCTCTGCTTATTTCCAAAAGCTGAGGCAATATGGCTGCAGAGAAGAATTTGTCAAAAACATAATGGACGATAACATTTTAAATCACATTTCATTGAACTCCACACTTCAGGCATTCTTATATGAACCACAATTTTGCTGAGGAGATTTTGCGAAGGAGGCAAGAAGGAGCTGCTGCTACGAGTCGAGGCTCCCCTGGGAAAAGACATCGCTGGGACGGAGAGGCACTAGAGAGGTACGGGCTAACAGTGAATCCATGTCTGACACTATAGGGATCACTGTGTGTTACTTAACACAAAGTTTCGATGCACACATGGACAGTGGCATCTTTGAAACATTCCTTTGCACAACCAACAGGATAAACTGGTGAAAGAGAACGGCACCAGCTGAGAGAGCTAATGACTAATAAGTCCCTTCAACTGGCTAAACTATGATAACTTGATAAAAATGATACATAACATAAACATTAGCAATAAAACGCTGTTATGTATCATCTGGTCTATGGGCCATGCATGTCTAATTAATTGTATCCAGTTTGCTATGTTTTGCATAAGACAATCACTTGGGCATGCAAGGGACAGATTTTTTCTTTTTATTTACTGTTTCCATGTCTCCTGGACAACTTTTGCTAGGCTACTCCAGCCAAGTTACTAGCTTATTGTACTAAACAAACAATGTTTTCCTGCCTCGGTTGGCTGTGCCCTGTTTTTGAATTGGCCGCACCTTGACATAATGGCATTGGTCTATAGGTGGGTCTAGCGCAAAACACGTTGGAAAACTGAGGCCCAGATTCACTTAAGGTTTGCACAGGGAAGAGCGTGTGCTTTAGCACCAAAATGACCATGAATTAACCATTCACAATGAGTTGAAAGCGTGCCTGACAGTGCTGACCAAAAAGCTCAAGCTTCTATGCGCCTATCATGGTAATGCGTATCTAAATTATATGTAAACCACATTATTTTGCCCAGATAACAGTTATTTATGGCTGAGGCGATGCAAATCGCTTTGCAAAATCAACTAATCCAAATTATTGCAGCCCATAAAGTATAACATCTTAAGTAAAGGCTTATTTGCAAAGATATTTGGCCATTCAGAATGGCTGCTGTCATTGCTGCAAGACACGGACGTCATCACCAGCAAGTCAGGCAAGAAAGGGAGGGGGTACTCCGTCCAAGAATATCAGATCAGACCAGAAACCGCTCCAATTATAAAGGGCGATTTAGAGAGCAATGGTGCCAGCCTTGAGCTGACACACAAAGCTGAAGCACACAATTTGTGATTACTGGTGATGAAGGGGGTTATTTGCTTGCTCAGTGCTCTTTTGTTTGCACCAGCTCTTGGTTTGCATAAATTTCTTAGTGAATAACATGAAAACTCTGCACTCTTAGCTCAAGCAACTGAGGTGCAAAAACATGCATAAATTGCCCTAGCAACATAATCTTAGTGAATAACTGAGTATCTACATAATTTCCAGAAGCTGGCTACTCCGTTTCTCCTGTTTTCTCCCCACGCCGTTGCTAGTAAAATTGGTGCACAACCCACGCTGTTATGGAAGCTATAAGCATGGTTAAGCATGTTCATGTCCATTAATTATATACAGTACTCTATAATAGTACTCTGGACAGATGGAAACCCTATAAAAACTCAAGCCTTACTTTAGTAAGTGCTGATTCATAGGCAGGATTGTGACAAAACAACTTCAGGGAGCTTCATCCTGGGACCCAGGCTCATTAAAACATAATACTAAACTACTCTTACCATGTGGGACCCACAAAAAGCAGGACTCATTTTGAATCACAATCCAGAGTTTAAGAAACTCAGCGTTTCATTTCTATTTTTCCAATGGTGAAAGTCGACTACACAGCTGCCTTGGAGGGTAGACAACACAATAAACACTGAAATAAGAACCCGAGAGCCATAATATTAGCTGTGCATTGTACTCATTCACTGAGACAGCTATTGTAATGGGAGGAAAAGTGAGGGAGGGTGAAAGTGAGGAAGGAAGACAGAGAGAGAGAGAGAGAGAGAGAGAGAGAGAGAGAGAGAGAGAGAGAGAGAGAGAGAGAGAGAGAGAAAGAAAGAAAGAAAGAAAGAAAGAGAGAGGCAATATGACTATATAGAGAAAGAGTCTATATGAACACACAGAGTCTATACTGCTTTAGCAACATTGTATCCTAACAGTCATGCCAATAAAGCATATCTCAATTGAATTGGAGAGGGAGAGAGAGAGAAAGAGGAGAGAGAGAGACACCAAGAGAGAGAGGAAGAGAGTGAGACAACAAGAGATAACGAGAGAATGAATAAATGAATAAATATGAGACTGCTCTTTGCCAGGCAGCGTGATCAGTATATCAACATAATGCCAGTGTGCCAGGGTGTTATCCCCCGTCTCATTGGCATGGTTCCACACAGCAGGATTTTCCAAGCAGTGGGTCACAGGAAGGCTAAATAATTATGATGTGATGAATGTCTAGAGCTGTTGGCTCTGACTCCAAAAACAGCACAACTCCTTGCCATTAAATTACACAGAGTAAAACAGTTCCTGCCATAAATTTGTTGTACATATTTGGTAATTCCACAAGTCCAATTTCATATTAGTTAATTCATATAATTCATTTGAGTTCTGGCTCTTCCTGTGTAACTCTGTCAGGTCAACAACAGCAGCCATTCTCAAAATAGGTTCTGGGGATCTCCAGGCACAGAACTTGAATGGGTAGAAAGGACACTTCCTGGTGTATCTGTATGTAATTTCCTTTGGCACACCTAACATGGACTCCACAGACTTTTGATAATGTTGCCATGTAAATGAACATTGCTTTATGTTTGGACAGAACATGGGAGAGAAAGATAGAATGTTCAGAACATGTTCAGAGAGCAGCAACATACGCCTAACTTTCAGTTCCTAAGTGCTTTTTCGATGAAATTCAGCTGAACAGAAGGATTTCCCTGGAGCAAGACGTTCCTGACAGGTTACCATATGAGTGATGATGCTTCTCAATAACAAGGATGTAGTGGATACATGATCAGAAAGTAGACCAGGTGCTTGGTGTAAGTGGTAGGACACTCAAAAACAGTGAAAGACATATTTGCTTGATGCTCTCTCATTCAGCAACACGGCAGATGAAACATTACTAAATGAACCACAAAGGTTAGATCCATGCCTGTATCACTGACCGGGCATGCAGGGCACATGCCCCAGGGCCCCAGACCACCAGCGGCCCTAAAATATTCTAAGTCCCGTGTCCGTGTTCAATGCATTTTACAACATTTCACGAATTTCAATTGAAATGTGCAGTCAGGCAGGACCCTGACAGATATAGGCCCGTAGGCCACAGTTTATGATTATGGGGGCCCAAGTCACAGCCTCTAATGACATTTCTTTTGATGCGGAGGCCCCAATCACAATTATTAAACTGCCACCTCTTGCTTGTATGTTTATGAGCAGTGCATTTAGTGAGTATCATCCAGCTAAGATGCAGAGCACTAATTATATACTGGTGGGACAGGGGGGTCTAGGTACAGACAGCCAAACCTTTTCAATAAATTTCAACATTTAACATTTTTTTTGGTCCTTCATTCTCGCCACCTATCACCTCGCCTCCTTAAAGCCACAACCTGCAATCCAAATGTAAACAAAGGGAAGCCCCACCACCTAAAACTAGGAACTGAAGCTTGCCTTGGGGTTGGACAAATGTTATCACTCTCAAATTGAATGAGTGAGCTCTAGATAGAAGGAATGGCAGTTTGTAATAGCTAAAGCTGAGTTTCGGATTACTTTGAACCTGTAAAAGGTTTACGTTTGTATTGTTTGTGAACAGGCTAGTATGTTAATTTAAAGTGTGGAGGTGTGTACCGAGAGGTGGGGGGCCCAATAGGACATGTGTGCCCAGGGGCCCTGTGGTTGGTTAATCCGGCCCTGGTTAGATCCACTGTGTGGTTATCTGTTTTTTATGGTAATGAAAGTAGTCATAAAGTTTTACTGGCAGTTCCAACTTCAGTTGAGTCCAGGCTAAAGCTAAATGCTGTTTTCAAACCCATTTCAGCTAAAATGTTTATGGAAGACATAGCAGCCCACTAGAAAATCCTCACATTTCACAAACATTAATTTGTGCTTTCTAAGTTTTTTTCCAGCTGGAAGCAGCGAGTTCTAGGCACCAATTTGTTGTGTGTTGGTCATAATTATGGTTATTAGACAGCCAGGTAATGATATGGCAGCACCTAACTAGGGATGTCTAATAACACCAGTTGTCTGCTCCTGCTAATAGTCACTGTGCTGAGTAGGAGGATTTCTTTTTTTTATACTATATATATATATCTGTACATTTTGTCCCTAAATGGCTCTCAGAGAGTTGCTGGTTAGTAACTGTTTTCACACTTGAGTGATGATATTACACACCCCTTTGTTCACCGACTTGATAGTAAAATAAAATACAAATCAATTCATGTCACTCTTTCTTTGCTTTCTCCTCCTCCCCATTTTATCTCTTTTTCATCCATCTTTTTCCATCATATCCCATAACAGAAAGTGTAGCTCTGCTGATCTTTCAGCTTCACCCCTCACCATCATTTTCCTCCCCTTCCTTTTCAGATGTTTGTTTTCCTTCTGCCCCCCATTCTTTAGAGGTCCATTACCAGGAGAAAGCCCTCAGACTCGGCCATGTTGCTCAGACTGAGATACTTGCTGACAGACTGAGCGACTGATTTTGTAGCTGACGGCCTGACTGACTGATGGCTGGCGGTTCACTAGCAGACTGGCTGACTGTATGACTGACTGGGTGAATTGCCTAATTGGCTAGCTGCCCACTGGGCTGTGAGGCTGTGTCCACCAGGAACCGCTCCTTCTCCAATCCTGCGCTCCGCTGCCTTCACTATTGTATGGCACCCATCCAGCAACTGGTCTGAGCCTAATAGTTTATTATCACAGAAATGAGAATGGGAGCATTTTGACATTTACAAAATATTAAATATTGTTTATGCCTTCACAACTGTTGCAATAATTTTATATCAAACATGCACAACAGTTAACAATCTCAGAGACACCCAAGTATCTGTGTTTGGTATTAAAATTATTGTGGTTGATACTAGAACGTCAGAGTTCAATGTTGTGCTCGCTGAATATAACCCAAATTCAAGAAACCAATGAGAGAGCACCATACATTTGACTCATTTCCAAGGCAACGTTACCCAACTTCGCTGCTGGCCAGCTGTGCGGTGGTGTCGTCCCTCAGGCAGGCGATGAGAGGGACGCACCAACCAAAACACACACAACCTGGGATGTATGGAAATGCAAGTTGACTCTCTCTCTCTCTCTCTCTCTCTCTCTCTCTCTCTCTCTCTCTCTCTCTCTCTCTCTCTCTCTCTCTCTCTCTCTCTCTCTCTCTCTCTCTCTCTCTCTCTCTCTCTCTCTCTCTCTCTCTCTCTCTCTCTCTCTCTCTCTCTCTCTCTCTCTCTCTCTCTCTCTCTCTCTCTCTCTCTCTCTCTCTCTCTCATATAACTGGATAGCCTTGCATTTCCATTCTGAAGTAGCCTAACAGGTAGGGGGGGTGTGTGTGTGCGTGTACCCATGCACATCAGTGGATAGCCCAAAATGTTCTAGTGATTTAATGGGAAAATGTGTCAATGAACTGGCAGATTCACTGCACAGAAAATATTCAGAGAAACAGTGAATTTTCAGAAATGGAAGTTAACAGGCTGAGCTTCATCCTATCTGTCTACCTGTAAAATTCTCAGTGATGTCGGATGTGACATAAAAAGTACAAAAACAGCAATATTCATAAAGCCTCTTATAGAAGTAGGGTAGGGTGATATAGAATAAGGAAGATCACCAAGAAGTAGATGTAAGAATAGATCAGATATCCTACTTTGAGATTTTCTGTGCTAAACATGAATATTCTACAAGCAGAAACCATATGACTTATTTTCATTTGTTTCACCTTTGCAGAATTACAGTGAGGAAAAAGCAGTTGAGTAATCTAGTAGGCTAGATATCACAGGCACATGCATTACATTGTTCATATGTATTGATTTTCTTGATGATATCTGGGATCTCTCTGTAGGGTTCTCCCAGTAAAATCTGGCCATTTCCAGCACTGATAATAATAATAAAACAAAGGATATAAGAGAGAAAAAAAAATACTCAGTACTCAAATAAAGATTTAAGGCACTTGTGACTTGATTAACTATTCAGAATTCTATTAAAATCTAGTTTAACTTTAATCTAGATATTATTCTCTCTCTTGGGTGTATTTTTGACAGTGTATTTAAACATGATCAACTGTTTCTTCCTCACCACAATGATCACATCTTCCATTAATGTGTTTCCTAATCAAGAGGAGTGTACTATTTAGCCCAGAATGATCTTGTAATGACACTGTGCTCTTTCTTATTTAGCCCTCTAGACTGTGCATGCCCAACTGTTGGATTAATTTGGAATAAGTGACGTCCCTTACTTTCTCCACTCCATTTATTTTGCCATATCTTTTTAATTTGTTCCTTAATTACCCCTCTGGCTTCTGTTTTGCTTATCTTAATGTCGAACCAAACGTTATCTCTCCTAATAGCCTGTTTTGCTAATTCATCTGCCCTTTAATTCCCATCAATTCCTATAGGAGCTGGTATCCATATAAATTTAATGCGCAGACTATCTAATCTATTCTGAATAGTGACTGTAAAATTTCTAATAACAAATCTTCTCAACTTCTAGAGTTGAAGAACTTTAAACTCATTAAAGCTGTGCAAGAATCTGAACATATAATCACCTTTCTCAGTCTCCTCTATCCAATATAAGGCAATAACCACTACCATCAGCTCACAGGAGAATACAGATACATCATTAATTAATCTTCTTGCATATTCAATATTAAACTCTGGAATTACCACTGCTGCTGATGCTCTACTCGTCTTAGGATCTTTAGAACCATCTGCGTATATCTGTAGAAAATGAATTATTTCTGATACAAGTGTTAGTGTACTCAATTATCCCCACGTTCATCTCTCACCAAGTCTAGTAGGTTAACACTATCTACTATTGGCTGTGGCAATAACCACAGATATACTGTAGCTGCCAGAGCAACAGTAGGAGAGAACCTCCTGTCCAGTAATCAAAACTCAAACGCCTTCTTTTTAACAATCCACCCAATGCTCCTGACTGATCTTCTTTCATGTTCCCAGCACGGTTCAGTAATATTTTAGTACGATGATTACTTTTATGTCCTTGTAAATTAACTCACTATGTTGTCAATAATTGTCTAAGCTCCAATGGCATTTCTTCCATTTCTACTTGTAAAGCTGGAGTAGATTTAAAAGCCCCGCAACAAATCCTTGGTGCTTTAAGTTGTGCTTGAATTAAATCCAACTTTCCCAACAAAGTTTTTGAGGCCGACCCATAAGCCACACACTCATAATCCAGAATTTATCTCATCAAATCAATATATAAAGATTTCAGCTCCCCACTCCTTCCCTGCCAATCACCTCATAACATTTAAAACGTTCCTATATTTGTTCATAACTTTCTGTGTAAATTCCAAGTGAGCCGAACATCAAACCAGACCCCTAAAAATCGAAAGGATCATATAAACAGACTACAAATATTGACTTCTTTCACAATCTGTCTTTGTTTTCTCAACCGGAAATCTAAATCCCTACTCCATAGACCACTCCAACTCTTTGCTTTACAATATAGTTCACATCCCTGCCTTTTTTGCACAGCGCCCCATCATCAGCAAATAAAGATCTACCTACATCCTGTCCAACTTTAGAATACTCATGATCAATCATGATTGAAAACAACAAAGGTCTAATTACACTTCCTTGTGGGGTTCCTTAACCCACCATATAATTTGGTGAAAAACCTCTTCCCACTCTCACCTGGACAGAGCGTCCATAAACATCTTACCTGACATTCAAAACCTTTTCATTTTAATTAACAATCCATTCTATCCACATCAAGTCATGAGGACCAATGTAAGCTCTTGAGGAGAGATTAGGCATGTGTGGCTACATATTAGCATATATAGTCGAAATACTGTGGTATAAATGCCCTTCAGACTGGTTACATGGCCCATTTTAGTTTTATAAGGTGATCAGAGTTAGTAATGCCCCCATTAGAAACTTTATCTAGGTGTTCCAATCTGAAAAGGACTCTCATGAGAAAAAGGGCAGGCCCTTTGTACAAAAGATGTGATCAAAACAAGGCCAGACGTTGAAATAAACCAAAATTACCCCCACCCTCTACTGCTATAGAATTAATAAGGGAAACACTACACACACTGTTAGATAATTTCAGCTAAGACTTATTGGTTCGAGAGAAGGGGACAGCAACAGGGAAGAGTACGACCTGAACAATCTATCTGTAGCTCAAAGTATATCATCGACTGTTCCCGCCAACAGCTTTGTTAAGATAGCCTCCTATCTGATGGATGGACACCCTCTATGGACCAAACCGATCGATTAGGGCTTCTCCTGGCCTATTAGATTAAGCTTGTTGTCAACAGCAGACAGGTGGATTGAGTGATCTGGTCTTCTGAAAGGGCAATACAGTACTTTGTGCTTTCCTCAACCCAGACCTCTCTAATTCAAATCACTTTAACACCAAACTTTGATGAACTTGCTTCTAATTGTGTTTATATGTCTCTAATTCAAATCACTTAAACACAATTAGAAGCAAGTTCATCAAAGTTTGGTGTTTTTTGCTGTTCTTTTATTGTTGTATATCAAACATATTTCCCCATTTCTGCACTTTTTTTTTCTCCATTATGTCTCTGGTTATATACCAGTTCTTGTTTTGTACTCATGTGACAGTCAGGTGGTTGACGATGAATTATGAAACATGTCGTTTTCCCCCATGACTCACATTCCATTAGCAGCAACAGTGGCTAAATTTGCTGACGTTTGTGTAGTTATTACCAGAAAACCAAACCATGCATTCCAGTTGTACCTGGTTCTTAGGCTGCTCTTGGACCAAAGGGCCACATGAATATTGCATGGAAAGAAATTAACCAAGAAGAATTACCTTTTCTCATTGTGCATTTTCTATCAGAAAATTGCATAAAGGTTTTATTGCTGTATGGACAAAGCAATTCTGGTGTTTGTCAGCTCTATAGACTAAATGCCAGCCATGCCTCCTGTGATGAATCCAAAATGGATTTATAAATATGCATGATCACTTTTGTGTGAAACAACAATCCAGCCGAGTAAATGATCTCAGTGTCTGTCAGACTGACTGAATGGCTTCGTTGTTTCCAGTATGCTAAGGCTTCATGATACTAACACAAAATCCCATTACAACACTGAATGTTGTGATTGCAATATCAATTCTGATAAAAATGGAGACAGCTTTTTCTACATTTCTTTTGAAGCATTTGAAAATATGTCAGCTGGGTGGTGTATGGGGGGTCGGGGTGATTCTTTGGAGTTGATGAAAATTTGCAGCTTCTTGGAATGCGGACACTGCAGTAGTTAATACTGTGATTACTTTTTTATTTAACAGTGCAATACAATTGTCTGGGCCATTTACTGTCTATCCCAGTTCAGAAGACAAAGGCAGCCATTGCTGGACAGAGTAGTGAAATAAATGTCAGATCTCCATTAGAACAAAGTGAGGGGCGGCGGATGGAAAGGTCAACCCAGCTGGCTGAGAGCCAATCAGACAGCTTGAAAATAACAACACACAGGATCTGATATAACTTGCGTTTAATCCCCGGTTTATTAAATGGATTATGGATCAGGACCTAAAATTGATCACAAGCTTTCTGCAGTGTGGTCCCCACATAACGAGAATGTGGGGGTGCTGCTGCAACGTTTTAATGAGCCGTGGCTCCGGGATGAGAGACTAATCTTCTCATTTGGGTCTGGAGTTGAAAAAGTTTAAGAACCCCGTCCATTATAATGTGTCAGATCAAACTGCCTGAGCATCCATCATCCTATTAATGGTTGCACAGACGAGCAGGGCTGTCCCGAATACCATTTTTGGGGCTTCGAAGCTTCAGTGAGAATTACCTGCGAATATTCGAAGCTTCGCCGGGGGGGGGGGGGGGGGGGGGAAACATAACTAGATGGAAACATAACTTTTCGTCCAATGAATAAAAAAAACAAAACAAAACAAAAAAAACGCAGTATTCAAATACTAATTTGGATGTCGATTACCATGGCAACGGTAGAAGCTTCGAAGCTTCGAAGCATTCGGGTCAGCCTTACAGACGAGTAAAACTTTCCACTAGTTAGATCTCAAGGTGGTGATCCAGGTAGAAGTCAACTAGTGGCCCATACACATCAACACAGAATTACAATACAAAAACAATCATTGGTTCTGTAATATAATCCATCCCTTTTCACTTTACACTAAAAGGAAGGAGAAAAACAGCTCAGTACAGCTTCTGTCCCTCTGTGTGTTTCAGACTGCAGCAGCACAGCAGTCTGCACTTAAAGTCGAGATGAAATGAAAAATGCCTTTTTAACCCTTTTAGATCACATCCCCGGTCATATTGTGCACCTATTTAACAATATATGCCAAAAAAAATATAAAAAATCAATTTCTTTGTATTCTTATATCAAAATTCAATCATGTTTTCTTCCTGTAAAACAAAATATGCTGTGTGATTACGTAAGCATGCCCATAACCAATTTCAACCAATAATATCATGACATCCACCCATCAATCATTCTTCAACCTCTAGCTAGCCACACCGGTCTTATAAAACCGCACTTCACCATTTCTGGGTCGTAGCTGACAGAGCAATATGGAGAGAGATAGGAAGAGATGTGTGTTTGGATATCAGTGGGCAAAAACTTTGTTTTCATTTCCAAAACAATGTCACTGAGGTCTAATTCATTCATCTCTACCTTGTCCTCCTGATCTAACAGGTGAGGGAGGTGTGTGTGGAGCCGACAGTCCTCTGTAGCTCCTTTTCTCTCTGTAGCTCCGTATCCCGCTAAACTCTAAGCCCCGCCCACTGTTTAGCGGTCCAATCAAATGCAAAGGATTTGATTTAAATCCCTCTTGTAACTGTACACCGCTCAAATATTCAGTTTCACTGGGAAATACGTCACAGTACAGAAGCTAAAGATGCTCTAACTTCCGTTTCAGTGGGACTTTAATCTCCCTTCATTTTAGCGCTAAGCGAGCACAGAGGTATGGTCTCTCTGAAGTCGCACAAAAAACATCAACACGCACAAAGTACATGCACTGACACCGACACACACCGACCGCTCACACAAACACATCTAAGATCCACATGCAATTACCAGCCAACCCACACACACACACAAGGGAGTTTCTTTCATCTTTTAATTACAAGCCAAGACAATACGTGTCACAAACTGGACTCATTAACACTCATCAACAACCTCAAACCACACAAACACAGATGAAGGCAGGGCCACACACAACTAGAGAGTATAACACAATCTTATGTTCATTCCCAGGTCCATAAATTATTCAGGTCTACACAAGAAGGAAAACAATGACAACAATGTGGAAGTTGGGAGACTGTGGGACCAGAATTCCTTTTGTGCAAAATGAGCAAACTGTGGATCACTGGCCCTAAAATCCTGACCCAGCCTTGTAATACTAAACTTGGGTTTATTCTACGTACCAAAGCAAGTTATAGCCTCTACGAAAAGCCAGTAAAGGCATTTAATGCCTGTCATTTGATGGGGATTGCCCCTGTAAAAAAAAAAAAAGAGAAAGAAATGATAGTAAAGAGGAGGGCTAAATAGGGGAGTGATCTAATCTTACCTTCTTCTGAACAAAGTCCATGATGTTTTTGAAGTCCAAGTCATCGTAGTAGTTCGCAATTCCTTTACGGATGTTCTTATTGAATATGTCCACCGTCTGTGGGAGGGAGACAAAGACAAAACAGTGTGTATGTGTGTGTTTCTTTGTTTCCATGATACAATCATTTTACAGTCGAGGTGTTTTAGTCAGGCAAGCCTGGAGACGAAATGTCCTGATCAGTCAAGGTGACTGATCCACTGAACTGGAATATTAAAATAGGACAGTTTGACAGCTCACATCTGTCAGTCACAATCTGGTGCAGTGGGGTCACATTAGGCTAATATATCAGTCTATCCAGAGACTGAGAGTATTTGCAATTTGGAACTCGTCTTCAGTACATTCTTGGTGTATTATATTTGAAGATTTCCATTTAGGGAAGTATTCATTTACACCATTAAATTTCGAAGCATTTACTGTACTTTTTACTCTATCTCCCTCTATGTCTGTTACTTAGGTCTCTTTCACTGCTCATCAAGGACGGGGAGAGCAAAGTTTTGGGTGTGTTTTTGAATCGAAGCCGGACAATGGTGAGTCACATGACCTAAACAGAGCTCAGGTTCAGCCACATACATTTCACCTGATTCAGTTCTTTGTCTCTTTTCTTCATACTGACCATACTCCTGGTAAGGTCTTATTTGGGTTAAGCTGTTTAAATGCACATTTATTATCCCTTAAGCCATTAATGAACCAATTAACAGAATATTCCTGTCCACATGTGGTGTCTTGCCCACAGCTAGAATGGCCCACTAGCAAAAAAAAAAGTAAGAAAAGCTGCATCTGCTAGCTAGCCCATCCCTCTATGACTGAGCGTTAGTGGTAAAACATTTTTTTTCCTGAAATTTGACTTTTTTGAGATACAAAGGTCACTGGTGATGAATGTGTCTCTAAAGACAATGGGCCCTATTTAAACAATCCATGGTGCATGGTCTAAAGCGCATGGCGCAAGTGCATTTAGGGCGTGTCCAAATCCAAATTGCTAGTTAAACGACACACAATGTGGGCGCAAAGTAAGGCGCAAGGTGCAAAGGGGTTGTACTAAGTCCCTTAATTAATCATAGGTGTGTTTTGGGCGTAACATGAACTCAACCAATCAGAGTGTCATCTCCCATTCCCTTTAAGAGCCAGGTGCGCTTGCACCTTGGTGCATTGCTATTTAAATGGCGGATTCGGCAAGTTGGAGAAACTAATGGTTTTCTGCTGAGGAAACGGATCTGCTCGTGCGCGATGGTGATGTGTGTGTACGTCGGGTAGGCCTATGTTGTGCGTCGGGTGAAGGTAAGATAGCCTGGTAAGACCATCCTGATCACGTGACCTCACATTCTGTTTCGCTCCACGGATCAGTCTGGACTTCTAGCCGCCCACATCGATTTCAGTGGGCGGGAGTACTTGCCTTGACAGACAAACTCCTTCAGCCAATCAGCGAATCCAAATTCAAATCCAGTCGGAACAATGGCGAAAACGTCTTTTCCGCCGAGAAACTCCGCTAGTGCATACTCTTGTTCTTGTTTAATTGTTGTTATTGAGTCTATTTCTGCAATAACTGCACTTATGGCTGTGTTTACTCTACTAACGTTACCGCTCGTTGCTTCGGGAGACACCATTACTGTTTTGCCAGCGGCGGCCTGTATTTCATGTCATCAACTACGAGAGAGAGAGAGAGAGAGAGAGAGAGAGAGAGAGAGAGAGAGAGAGAGAGAGAGAGAGAGAGAGAGAGACAGAGAGAGAGAGAGAGAGAGAGAGAGAGAGAGAGAGAGAGAGAGAGACATCTTATTATCTGAATAATGCACCCTTTAAATAGCAGGAAAATACTGCCCCAGACTTTAGACCAGGTTTTTGTTGGTCAATGGTGCAATCGCTTTCCGCTGCCTCAAGATAGCAATGCACCAACAATGCGCCTGACCACACCTCATTTTAAGACCAACACGCCCATGGGCGCAAAGATGGGGGCAAGTACATTTGCTATTTAAACAACGTGGGCGCTGGGCGTGAAAATGACAACTGCGTCGGTCGGAAACTAGCAATGACACTTGCACTGCGCGTTGCACCGAGTGTAAGATAGGGCCCAATGTCTTCAGTAGCTTTCTGAGACAACAATATGTCAGTATATAATACAACAGCTTTGATATCAAACATATATATATATCTATGTCTCACTCAATTTTGATGTGGATTTTTTTTTTACCACTGATTAGAATAAATTGAGACTGCTCCTCTCATACGAGACAAAGAGATAGAAGAGACTGAGCCTATCTGCTAATTTCTTCTCTTCCTCACCTGAACGTATTAGATCTTTTCTTTGAGTCTTATAGGGTCAATGCCCCTGCAGCCATTTTGAAAACCACATTACAATGTAGAGACTCATACGGATATCTGAGTTAGCATACTGAGGTGTTTCCCTTTGAAACACACAGTCAGAAAGATGATGATATTAGACCCATATTAAAGAACTCACTGTAAGCTCACATGCCACTGTCATCTTTAACATGGTGTTCATGGAAATGAGACGGTAACAAAAAACCCATCCATCTTTATAAAACTCTACCTATAAGGCCGTGACACTCAAACCTTATTAAAAACCCACTGTAATCTCTCCTGCTACTGCCTATTTAATGCAATCTCCATGTAAATGAGATGACAGTAAAATGATAAAGAGGTGAAATATGAGACACTGGGTCCTTATTGTGTTTTAACTAAAACTGTCATGATCACACACTGAAACCTATATCATACTGTAGACACTGAAGCTTTTCCTATGTCATATGATGGTCTCACTGGAAGGGTTACACCAGCTGAGATCACGGAAATCTGTCCGGCCGTCTTTCTTATCTTTAATGTAATTATCATGTAAATGGGATGATAAAAAAGCATTAAAAAGAGGGAAAGAGACACTGAGCTCAGATACTGAAGCTTCTCCCCACAGAGAGACAAAGATATTCATGAATAAGAGATCTCTTTATCAAGACCACTTTGTCTCTGCAGTAATAGTGAAACTTACACGGTCATGTGCAAGTTATATGAAAACCTCACATCTCAAGTTTTAGTGTTTTTCTTTTACATGGACTAGACTTTTACATGGTCCTCTATGTGTTGAGTAAGTTTAATGACCCCCAATGAAACCCATTTGAAATCCATTCTGTAATTGTGAAAATGCATCACAATCAATTGGTAATCATGATCATTTCTTTTTTAAATTCATGAAAAGCTGACTTTTTGGAGATACTTTCTGGAGGTTTTTATCTGACAACAGTAACATAAGCCATTTCAATGCCTCATGCCGTTGTCACCTTTAACACAATCTTCATGTAAATGAGATGGTAATACAACCATTAAAAACAGACAAAAATGTGATACTTGGTTCTTATGTTTTTACAAATGTTCTCTAATGTTCAATACATATACAAGAGTCTTCCATAATATCATATAAATACACAAAAACATAAAACCAGGGCCTTATTGTGTCTACACTAATGTGCTTTCCACAGAGCAAATCATTTTTCACAGGTCATTTGTTTATGTCATTTTATTTAGACAGTGTAGAGTGACAGGATAGATAGAGAAAGCAAGCGAATGCCATGCAATAAACATCATGAGCCAGAGTCCAACTAATGTCCTCATTAATCTGTATTTCCTGATCTTGACTGTACATCATTATAAATTATCTTATAACCAAGGGGCAAAGTTTTCTGACATCAGAAACTTTTAGAAATGTCTTTATTGTATTGGCCAAATCACCACCAAGCACTGTAAAAGGAGATGTCTATACTTCATTTACTTTAGCACTTTAGTTATTAGGCTTGATTTAGTTTTCCTGCAAGTATAAGCTAAGTAGAAGGTCACCAATCTTTTCCTGCTTGTATTTCCTGTATCCCTGAAGCTACATGTGGTGTTAAAAGTTTGTTCAAGTATTAAGAGAAATTCAGGATCCTTAATGCGTTCTTACTGACACTATCACTTCCCTATAAGCCAGACGACTGACGAGGCAGTGTGTTGTAACTCAGCACGCTGTGATAACCCAGTCAGACCACCTGCTCAACAGTATTGATTATGTAACGAATGCAGACTCGGTCGCAAACTCACACTTCGACCAAGGTGCTATAATAAAAAAGGAAAGACTTTAATTGTAGCCAAACAAATGCCTTTCCAGATACAACAGGCAAAATGCAGAAAAACGATCAGCAGCAACCCTGATGATGAGTATTATTGCTCTCCTAGTCTGTCCACAGCTATCATCACATGCCTTATTATGATGTATGCACTGTGTTTAAAAGGATTACGGTATGAAACAAATTACTAATTCCACTCCTATAAAGTCTCTATTTTGGTTTGGTTTACCCTGAATTCTACTCCACAGACATGACAAGCCTGTTGTCGTTGCTGCTGGATGATAACCAAGAAAAGACAGACCACCGTGCATCACAAAACATCTATTAGTGACATTGGTCTGGGATGGATTGGTGTAATCTGGTCAACTGGAACCAACCACGGGTCGAAGAATGCAGTTGCCAACTGGCCAAGGCCACAGGATTTTATGTTTTAGCCACTAAAGGAGGTCAATAGGTCTAGTGAGTTTTTCACCACTGTGCCAACCAACAACTTTCAATATTTACAGCATAATTTAATAAGACAACTACTAAAAACATGACAAACTGTGCAAAGCAATGAACAGGTGGGGATGGATAGGACACTAACACAGCATGCAACAAGCATGTTTTTTGCAGTGAAAAATGGCTGCCAAAAAACATGATATCTGTATTATATAGAGAATTTTGGTAACAAATTATTAATTTTGGTATCAAGATTCATTGGCTTTGTGGCCAGATTAGTCAGTGCAAGTTTGTTTATCCATCAAATCAAAACTGCAGCCATATGAAACTCCAAGTAGACCAAATTAATCATTCAAAGCAGAAACGCACTGGCAGTGTCAGGCATGTACGTTTGCAAACATACCAGTTATTTTCAACGGTCCATCACTCACTAAGTGTCAAATAGTGCAGCAAACCACCTTGATGCATCTGCTCCGAACCCTAACGTACAGCCCCTCCAAACCAGGGCTGTACGTTAACTTTTTTTGCACATAGCACTGGTGCTACAGAGGTTGATAGTTTTGTAGCACAGGCCACAAAATTGTAGCACGCGTATAAAACGTCTGTTACCATCTCTAAAAACAACCACAAGTAGTGCAGTTCATCACTTAAACAGGTATGTGACTGACAAAGGACATTAATGTTGCATACAGGGCACACAAAATCCAAACCTTAACAAGAAATGTTTCAGACAAACATTTTCTTTATTTGCCCATAATGGTAAATTGCAGGGACATAACAACTGTATACAAAACATCAATATATTACGCTTCAAATTAGGGGTGTGAATCTTTGGGAATCTTACGATTCGATTTGATTCCGATTCTTGGGTGTCCGAATCAATTCAGAATCGATTCTCGATTTAAAACTGATTCTCGATTGAATGAATAGAAAAGGGGGCACTATTTTCAGTCTCTTGCTCCAGTATACTGTGTGCCAAACCATTCACTGGTGTCCTTAGTCCACTGAAATACAATATGAAACATAACTGGCAATTAAGATAAATGGTCCGCAGCCTTTTTATTTTAGAAAGTTAGCTGCATTAATTAATGAATAAATTAATTTGAAAGCATCTTACAGTCTCCTGCCTGTATGAGAATAACAAAATGAGGGGGAGGCGGAGTGTGTTGTTATTAACGTTATGTCTCCACAGTGGAGAGCAGCCTCTCTGCTGCAGCGTTAGCTCCGGGGAAAGCCATCGTTGTCCGAGACGCTGAGCGGGCGCAGGGTTTCTGAGGTGAAACAGACTGAGCACAGAGTTATTTTCTTCACCTCAGAGTTGGTTTAAGTTGTTTAATGCTGCAGTGTGTGTTGGTCAGCCGGTCTCGTTTGTTACTGCTGATCGCTGCTCCACTCTGCTAACGTTAGTCTCTGAGTGACGGCG
The DNA here is from genome assembly GCF_048128805.1 of Centroberyx gerrardi. NCBI lineage: Eukaryota > Metazoa > Chordata > Actinopteri > Beryciformes > Berycidae > Centroberyx > Centroberyx gerrardi. The sequence goes on along the minus strand of NC_135997.1, from coordinate 20,159,319 downwards.
TAGAAAATTCACAATATACTTCACGTTCATCTCGCAAAGGTAATTATTTAGTCATTAAATCAAAACATGTTTGCAAACGCTTGCCTTTTTTGAAGATGAACTACAATATAACTCTAGTGTGCATGCTGCAGACTGTCCGGGTGCTGCTCGCCCTCGGAGGAAACGGCGTAGAGGCAGCTGCATAGGAATTATGGGATTGTTCCCTAGGAATTGTAGGAATTGGTGTTGGATGTATGGACTCTACGCAGCAGGGGACATGATTTTTAATCGCACGATAGACTACAACTACCAAGTAGAATAGCGATGCGCCATCGATTCATCTCACACACAAACCGCTCACTTCACACAAACAAGCGGCTCCACACACACACGCAAAACTGTATCGCACGGGTGCTACTGCGGTAAATTCATTCATCGCACAGACCGATTTTTTCGTAGCACGTGCGACATATATGTCGCACTGTACAGCCCTGAAATGTAATGCAATGACGGCAAGCTAAATGGGTAATTTAGCAAGCATACAAAACATGAACAGTCTATACACTAGGTGGTGTTGTAGCTGGTCTACAATTATAAGAAGGTAATTGTAGCCCAGGCCACAAAACATCTTTCATCTCATTCTTAAGAAAATATGACAGTTACCTACTGTGGTGCTGACATTTCAAATCACCCACCTGCAGCACGCCACTGAGGCAGCAAATCACCCACATCAGCTATTATATCCAGTGCGTTTGGGCCTTTACTGTGTTGGAAATGACAGCCAGCCAGCCAGCCAGCCATCCATCCATCCATCCATCCACCATCACCGATTTTTTTTCCACAAATTCTTGCTTATGATTGAACCTGTTCTGGAGGAGGCTGTGAGATCTAATGAGGCTCCTGCTTACTGAGTCATGTATACAATAGAACAGATCAAGCTGTGTTAGTATTAGTAGGAACACTATTGGCTTTTATTGCAGAGAGGAAGAATGGGAAAAAATAAAGAGAGAGAGAGAAAGCAAGACAAAGAGAGAAAGGCAGAAAGAGAGAGAGAGAGAAATAGAAAGAAACAAAGACAGAAAGATAGATACATAGAGACAGACAGAAGCAGAGACAGGCAAAGGAAGCAGCACACTCCATCAGCATACTGATATCATACAAATGTAAATCCACTCTTCTCTTTGAATAGATTAACTCTGAATACATTATACTCTCCCTGTGACTGGAAATATGAGCAAATAACATTCCAATGTGCTGCCAGCAAAGTCTTAATTTAATAAGAGATGTGATAAAACTGAATTCATGTATGAAAATTTACAGCATTTATATAAAATATGCCATTTGGTAGATGTTTTTAATCACTTTTGTTAAATGTGAGTCATAATGGTTTACCTTGTCCCAATGAATCATTGGTCACTTGGGTCAAATGATTTTCTACAGCATATAATCACTTGTAATGACGCGGTTGTTCATCGTTCATCCACTTATAATGCCAATGTCAACTTGACTGACTGAAGTTAATTACAAAGTGGGAGGGTATTCCTGTTAAGCTAATGCCACATTTAGGCGCTCCTAGATTAAAAAAATATATTTCATGACGGACTTGGATATTAAAAGTAATACATATTTGGTGCTTGTTTAGGTGAAAAAGGTCAGTATTAATGAGAACTGAGGTAGCAAATTCATCAATATTACTCAGCTGTTTATTTTTCTTGATTAATGCAGTTTGGATCGCCCTTCATGATTTGCAGTAGGTCAATATCAGATTACTGTTAAATAAGGCTTGGGTTTCTGATTTGATTCCCCCACTACATGCCATAACAGCCCACCTGGCTGAGGTGGGAGCCTTTCTAAGTCTCAGACGTTTGATTGGTACTTCGGGCGGCTTACCTGGTTGCGGAAAACGAGCGCTATGATTCCTCCCAGCAGCTCCAGGATCAGACACACGGTCAGAGTGTACATGAACTATGGACCAATCAGAAAACAGAGACGAACAGGATTTAATGAATCAAACTCAGCGATTATGCACTCCTAAAGGCACCAACAAAAGGCACATCCTGTACTGCTGTAATACGGTCACAATGCATAAATGCCATGCAAGTGAATCCTTTCAGCCATGTGCTCAAACCAGTGGCATTTACCACACACCATCTTCATAATCACCAATTATGAATTATTCAGTATCTATTTAATTCACAACACATTCACAATTCAACTTTAAATTTCTCATCCTCTAAAGAGAAGAGTCTTTTTTTCATCTATATGCACACACACATACACACACAAACAATCACACCTTGCTTTTTAGTGCAGCAACATCTACAAAAATGTTGATTAATATTGTCTAATTCATTCTGAGAATTTCTAAAAAGGATAATATTATATTGCAAAGATGAGTGTGTTTGTGTGTGTGTCTGCATGTGATGAGTATATCGGCATGTGTGGAAGTTGTGACTAGGTAAGTCCATCAGTCCATTTCAGTATATTTTGTAAGTATTGGTTGTTATTACGAAGTGTTGGTTCACCAAAGACAGTAGCACTGTTCATCAGATACATCAAAGCTAAATCACTGCGTCTGGAAGTTAGTGCAAAGCAGAAAACAGAACATACACAGTACATCATTGTTCAAATCCTACGCTGCTTTGTAAATAAGAATATATGGAAACGTATGTTACTATGAAACACAAACAAATTGTAGACACGTCACTCTACATTCTAGCAGCCACTTTGTTGTCGGCACTTTAAATTTATTTTTAGAAAAGGTAATTTGGTTAGCTCTTACTATGATCACAGCAGCATAAATTATGGTTTCGCTGCTACCCCTGTTCCTCACAAACGGAAAGAAATGTGGGAAATTAGATTTTCCTAATTTGATGGCTGGCATAATAGAATGCCATGCTTGTTGTCAGGGGTGACACAGTGTCGCCAAAATGTGTTTAGAAATATGTGGGTGATGTATTGACGTCCGTTGTGCACAAGAAAATACAATAGAGTAAAATGTAACAGAATAGAGCACAGCGGAATATTTTGGAATACGATAGAATAGAATCAAGCCTCACCACTTTCAGTAGAGTGAGATTATCCCTCAGTGAAGCCAAGACTCCTATGAATGAAACGATGAACATGACGATTCCCAGAAGGATCAGGATAACAGCTGGGGCCAAAAACACTCCAGGCAGCGTCTTGTAGCGTTGTCTCTCCACCTCAGCATAGATCCCTATGGCCAGGATGAACCCGCCTATCAACTAGAAACACAACGAGAAGCAGTTAGGATGGATCGGTGCATCAGCTGGAACACAATGGAAACATGCAGAGGTTACGCCAAAGATCCTATGACCTGGACACACGAGCCTATCGAAACAACAGAAACAGACAGACATTAAACAGTTAAAATGTATTTAAGATTGGAGATGGATGTGTTTACTGTATAACTTCCAGTAAAGATCAGGTCTCAAATAGTGGCTCTAACAACAGGGGGGATTAGGGGAGTGTTGTGTGTACGTGTAAATAAAAGCCGGTCCGCAATAAAAGCTGGGTTAAAATAAAAAAATATGTCAGAATTATCCGAAAGGAGCCTAAATTCACACAATTATAGCCTAACATATAATTACTAAAATTCACAAAATGTATTACCAACAAGAGACGTTGCATGTAGTGGAACACGCTGACAAGTTGATCTCGTTGCCATGGATACAGGTACTGGCATGAAAGCCTTGAAATTCATTACGCAAACATAACAAACTCTACAAACTCTACCGCTTGGATCGCTTTACAGCATTACTCCATTTAGTAGTAATAGTAGTAGTAGTAGTGGTAATGGTAGTAATAGTAGCAGCAGTAGTAGTAGTATTAGTAGCAGCTGCTAGAGGCACAAAAAGGCAACTGTTTAAATTTGAGCAACACAATTTTTTACAGGAAAGTGGTAAAAATCACTTTTCGGCATACCGGGTGCCGTGGATCTCCCAAAATAAACAATGGCCTTTCTATAATAAAGGCTTGGTGCTCTGTTTTGTTGAAGTAAAGAAAGACCTTGATGATTACTGGAAGTTTTACAGTATTTAACTTGAAGACAGGAACTGAGGAGCATGTGACCGGTGATACCTATGTGGCACATGCTGGACATATGCCACATAGACACACTACAAGCCAGTGGGGTACAAACTCTTCCCACCTGCTTGTAGATTCCCATACAAACCGCACATTTTTTAATCATCAGTGGACCAAATCTAAAGAATAGACTTGACATCCCCCCATGTGTCTGGCGGGTCCGTATGAATCTCTAGAGCCTTGAGGACAGGAAACTTCCCCAACTGACACCAAGCAGCCTAATTGGAGTCTGTATCTCTTGTCTTGTTGTAAATGATAGTCTTCTTTAATTAGGTTCTCTCACCAGGTTCAGCACTGTAGTTAGGGATATGGTCAATCTATCGGGAGCATCAGTTTGCTGTCTGGATTGTACACCCACACACACACACACCTACACACACACACACACACACACACACACACACACACACACACACACACACACACACACACTTCGGTCTCTCTGCATCTTTGTCTTTGAAGTTTTCTCTTTCTCTCAATTTCTCTAACTTAATCATGGTTTATTCAACAATAAATCAATGTCTGTCTTTCTTTGATTTTTTAAAGAGCTAGTGTCGTGAATCAGATTGTCTGGATTACACAGACACACACACACACACACACACTTCTCTGTATCACTGCAACTTTGTCTTTGTTTTCTCTCTCGCTCAACTCAAAAACTTCAAAAAACAATCCATCTGTCTTGTATATCTCTTTTTATTTTTGTATTTGTATTCTACATTAAAAATGTATTTGTTTGTCTGTAGATTAAATGAAGGCTAAATCAGAACCACAACGATTGCCACTTAATAAAGCTGCTGCGAAATGTTTTGGTGCCACAGACGTCAACAAATTTATAAATTGACAATTTGTTAATAGAGAGCTAAATGATAAAGTCTAATTACTAAAGCAACTAGAACTCTCATGACTTGGTTTCATAAAAGTTTAATTTAATTTAATTAACCAATTAATTTGTCTAGAACTGTGATGAAGAGGCTTTGTGTGTGGGTTGGAATCAGTGTGAGGCAACTTTAATCTGTGTAATGACCGCCGGCCAACACTACAACAGCAAACACAGATGGATTCTGGTGTATCTGTGTTCGACTGTCTTTGTGTGAATGTCTGCAATTGCAGTTCAGAAATTACCTGGAAATCTGTCTGTACAACATTATTAGGATTTTGATAAATCGTGTTAATTATCAAAACCACAAGCAAGGTGAAACACATATTGCAGGTCACAGCTACTATTGTCTCTGTCTTACAGACACAAAACTTCTGTGTTATTCTCTGAACTGCAGGTCAGAAGGTTCAAGGAGTAATTTGCCTGTTTTTAATTATGGATAAAGAGAGTAGAAAAAAGGTCAGAACATCAGCAGTGAATGCACACTTTAGGGACAGCTAGCATCAGAGCCTGCAGAGTCAAACTAAAGGAAGTGTTTGAAAAGATAATAATGTGGTAAGAGAAACATCTCTTCAAACTAAGGCTCAGAAATAAAACAGGGTCACTGGCTGGCTGAAGGACAAACTCAATTTGGGTATTGGGTTGAAAAAGTATATATATATATATATATATATATATATATATATATATATATGTATCATATCATATAAATATCATCAAAACATTTTACCTCTCATCAGCATTCGAAAGAAAGGTCTGCTAAATCACTTGTATGCAGGAAAGTTTGACAAAAAACAGTAATTGCATCTTTCTTCCTCCTCCGGCTGGCCCCAACACTGTTATTAAAACTTTGAACAACACTAAAAACGCCAATTTTGAGCATCTAAGAAAAGGCTAACAAGCCACTAATTGAAGGGGGTAAATGAAATTTTAACTACTAGTTTCTTATATTTTTGAAAATCTAACAAGACTGTTTTGCACAGAAAGTGAGTCAAAGAAAAGTCATGGAAGGATGTTTTGAAAGCTGAGAGATTTCACATCTGAATTCAAAACAGCCGTCCACTGATGGCTCGGCCTTTCAAGTGTTTGAATAGTCTGGCAGCGCCTTGATTAACAGGCTAACAAGCTATTGTGCTACGGTCACAACATGGGATGCACTGCAGGGCTGCAGCACGCTGCTGATCACAGACAGTACACTCAAACATATGCAAACAGATCAGCACAAGTGTCTGAACACTGAGGAGCTACGTTTAGTCAGTTTTGATCACATGATAGGAGTATTTTTATTTGAATGACTTTTATACTTTTATACCCCACCAACTTTCCAAGTAAATTTCCTCGTATTTATTCCATTACATTTATCTAACACCAGCAGTTACTAGTTAGTCGGGATGCACTGAGCAGAATGTTTTGGGGCAGATTTCGATTACTGATTTTGTAAGAGTCTGATCGACTGATCACTGATCCAATAGTCCACTGAAATGATGCATTTTACCCAAACTTTCTACTAACAATGGAACATCACTTAACAGTGTGCTGCAAATATAAAGAATAAAATGTCAATATAGCACAGATTTTTAACAGATGTTTAACAGATTGCTTTGTGGCTCCTATGTGTAAATAAATCATTTTTTACCTAACCATAGATATTACATGTTAGTGTGTGCTTCATGACTGAGGTGCTTACTCACCTCTTGCCATGGGTAGCACATAAAAAGTTTTTCATTGAAGCAACATGTGCTGTGCCTTCTGTCCAGTACATTAAACCAATCATATAGACTATGAAATTCAATGTCAAAAATGAAAATATGTTTGTCAATGTTTAGTACCATTTGAAAGCAGTGAATGAATACAATAATCAAACACTCAAAATGCTCTGTTCAGAAAGGAGCAACATTAAATAACCAAGTCTCTCTCTGCGCTCCAGGTAATTCTGAGATTAAAAACAGCGAGGCCACTTAAAGAACAGACTCAATTACTGTCAAATGGCACATGAACATAAATAACGACTGCAGGCCTATAATGTGATCGGGCAGCTGATACAGTGATTGGCCAATCACCAATGAACCATTGACAGTATCTATCGGCCGATGACGATTGGTGGCCAACTGATCGGTGCGTCCCTACTAGTTACCTCTAAGAAAAAGACTTTGGATAAAAATTAGTTTTTTTTCCCTTTAATTATCCAGGGAAAGCCAACTGAGCATGCGTAGTGTTTCTGTGCAACACCCTGCCTCACATGCACAGTTACACACATTAACACCTGGGCACTGCCCAATACAAACAGTCTTCTACTGTCTTTCTAATGTGGAGTCTGATGACGTCTACCCTGAGGTCGAGTTGGCTCCCAAGAACAAACCTGGCGGCGGCGGAGGCCTGGATCGCAGCGTGTTGCTACTGCAAACAGAGTTTAGGATTCTCTCCACCTGAGTCTTTCACATGTTCTTTACTAATTGCTATCTGTCTGCTAAAAGTCTATAGGCTTCCCAAAGTAAGGCAGACAACATGTAAGGCAGGAGGATGTGAGGAAGGCAGGAAAGAAGAAAAGAAGGAAGGAAGGAGGGACAGAGGGAGGACAGGAAGTGGTGTACAGTAATAGTCAGTGAGTTCTGAGTGGCCGAGTGTTGTTTATATTCCAGCATGATGTCTCTTCCTTACATGTCCCTGCTTGCTGTGTGTTATGGTATCTAGCTACTGGCTATCTGCCCGCCTACCTCAAAGACACTTTCATTGAGCCAGGAGGGGAGGAGGCCACTTCAAATCATTTACTTTTACACTGTAAAACAGAGCAACTCACAATATCTGCCAACAATGGAATAGGTCAACATTCATGAGTTATCATCATCACAACGAGTTTTGTTGATTCATGAATCACTGTTGGTCATGTAAACAAATCCTGACTAAAATGTCTGAGATAATTGGAATAACACACAAGCAGTAACACTTTACAAGCATACACTCAGCTTGAAGTTGACTCTTAGTGACAATACCAGGCAATTAAGCCAAGGTTAAGTTGTATTACATAACCTATTACACTCTGTTAGTCCAACTTTACAGCGCTGTTAGTGCTTCACAAACTGCTGTGGGGGAATATAGTGCTGAAACTCAAATGTAGTACTGAAACCAGGCTATGTAGACCTGGGAGACAGATGCAGCACTGAAAACAAGCTTATACAACCCACAGCATCACTGTAGGATAATATAGAGTCAACTCATGGTCACTTCATCTTATGATTATATGAAATAAACAATTTGTTTTATGCTAAATAAGGATAATTACGTCAAGAATTAAGTTAAGGTTTACCCTGACTCGCTTTCATTTATCATAATCGGTGGCTTAATTTTTCTGTTGTTTATGACTCACTGTATTCTCTCTCACTAGTTGACCTCATGTTGGAGTCAAAGAGGGGCCATAACAGATATGGCACTTAGAAGGAATGCACTGACACTTTAAGTCTTGTCCGACACTACCAATCTGATCCATTGCTTTTACTGAACAATAAAAGGTATAGGATCAATTTGGGACCAATTAAACAAAAATGATTAAGATAAAAATCAATTCCTCTTGATTGGGCATGTTTAATATCCTTCCATATGTGAAAAAGAAGAAAATTCTGTCCCTGTGCTTTAATTTCTGACATGCTATGCATGGCTCTTGGCAACAGATAGTATTGGGGAAATTCACTGATGTTAATGCACATTAATTTGGTGCATCTATAATATGTAATGCCATGTAAATTATCACAGACACTGAGGACAAAGCTAAAAGTCAATGTTTTTCAAGACTGGGTTGGTACCCAAAGGATATATGTCATGTAAAAATAAAATGGATGTCCAAATTGTTCTAGAGATTGTCCTTCCAAAATCAATTTAATGTAAAAGGTAAGGTAAAGCTGAGATACATTGCTGATAAGTAAGGCTGACAAATCACTACAGACTATTAGGTTAGTAACCTTGAGACATGGCACATTTTGCACAAACAGCCTACCCAAAAGCCTACAAAACCAGACTTGGGGCTCAAGGCTTTTTTGTCCCTGGTGTGAAAACCACTGGCTGCCAGGCAGGGTAATCCTAGTGAAGGTCACTGGTTCAAATCCCTGAACTGGATGGGAATATCTGGCCATGGAAATGAATGAGTAATGCTTCCCTCACTGAGCATCAACGGTCGTGGAGCCTTTCAGCAAGGCACTTAACCCCCAAATACAGTCCAATTACAGCTCAGTGGTCAGAAGTCGAAGACTTGTTGTATTGGGCAATCCCAAAGTGTGAATGTGTTTAACTGTATGAGTCTGTATCAGTATGAGCATTGTTGAAAAAGTGTGCTCAGTCAACCTTCTCTGGGTAAATAAAGGAACCGCAACACACTGAGGGGAAATCAACCCACAAGAACAAGAAGTTCAGAGCTGACCTCAGTAGGGAAGGTTATCTTCAAAATATGAGCAAACAATTTATAACAATGTTTATCATCTGGAACAAGCTACATAAAACAAATTATATAATATATTGAATCCAAAATCTAATAATGAAAATGCCTTTTTCGACCCATCAAACATGTCGGAGTAATGACCCAACGTTCAAAAGTATTTGATTACAACAGATGATATTTATCATGTTTGGTAAATATAAACTCTGCATATAATATAATAAGTCTGCTCTACAGAGTGCATTGTTAGCATTAAGTGAGTAGGTACTATTTGAGTTTGGCATGTTAATTTGGTATTTCTCTATAGTTTCTAATTTTTTCTAGTTTCTAGTTGAAATTGATTTAAGGAAACAGAATTCTGATCTGGCAAATGCTTTAATCTCAGTGTAGTTTCAGTTATTTTATTTCAGTTTACTAAAATGTTTTTTCCCGTCATGTTTTGGTATTAGCTTTAGTTGACTATAATAACCTTGAGGTTCATTGTCCTCACATGAGGAAAATTATTTTCCACAGCGTGCAGGAAAAAACTCATTATCTCTTTTACATTGTTCCTCCAACTGAAAGCACAGGAAGTTTTGTGGGGCTGTTTGCACCCTCAGCAGCTGAGCTCCAACTCACCAACATCCTGTCCTGGGATACTGAAGCTGATACTGAGTTATTTTAAAGATATATACTGATACTGAGTCAGAATGAATTACAAAAACAATAAAGCCAGATAGTGGGAGATAATACACCAGGCATGTTTTGGGGCAGTGTAAAAGGCCAACTGACAAACCACAAAGATCTGAAATGACACAGGGAAAAACATACAGAGTCACAACAGAGTTTGTCTGGGCAGCAACAAGTTCCCAAGTAATCAATACAGGAGTTCCGGGATATTTCCTTGGCCAATGTTGCTCTGCAATATGTTGCCAAAAAAGTTGCCTCCTGCATTATAGCCCTTCATTATATCTGGGGTTGAGGTTTACTGCTTGTTTTTCACCATTGTATCCACCACTAATTATAAGAGATGTGAAGATACAAGTACAAGCGTAATTAGGCCCAAATTTCAGCAACAGGGCCAGCATTTAGAATCAATGCTCTTATCATTAAAACATATCTAAAAACAGCACGGAATCAAAGTTTGAATTACTCACATTCACCAATTTTATGAAACATTATACCAGAAGCACTGCTAGGACAAATTATAATTGAATTAGAACTATTCTCCTGCTGTGGGGGTGAACATGCCACATTGTCCCTGGCAGAAGTGATAATATGCCCTCAACTGCTCCCTATTCTTGACAGGTTCATACTGAAATAAACGGCACTCTTCAGAGGCAGTGTGTGACGAACGCCTATTTAACATGACTGAATCAGCATGGTGTAGAGGCAAAGAACACATGACTCTTAAAACTTGTTTTACCTCCCTTATCAAGGCCACATTCATACTCCATAATAAAACCCATTACTGACTCCTCTGCCTCTCCCACTCTCTCCCTCTCTCTCCATGAATAAATCTCACAAATGTCTCTCAGAAGAAGCAAATAAATAATACTTAGCGCAGTAAGTGTGGTTTCAATCGGCCATCTGTCTGCACAAATATAGAATCTGTTATGCTGTCTATGAGAGAGAGCAGCTGCTGGGTCTAAAAAAATGTCTATCGTCACTAGGGCTGGGTATCGTTTAAAAAATTACGATACCAGTACCAATACCAGTACCCTTAAAGTGATACCGATACCAATAGAGCACTTCATTCGATACCTTTTTTTTTAACGTTTTGGTGGCATCTCGGCACGCTGAACTGCCAACTCCGTCACATACACCGCGCTCGACTTCACCACCACAGACTGTATGGGTTGTAGATGCTGCGGTAGTGGGCCAATTACACGTCGCATTAAATCGAAGAACGCTTGCGGTGATTGGCTGCGAGCAAAACCATACAAATAGTCATTTTTTTCTAGATCCGTGTACAAAAAGTATCGAATGCAGGTATTGTTTGACTGGAGAAGTTTCGATTCCAATTGGTACTGGGTTATTTCGGTCGATACCTTAAAAGGTATCGAGTACCGATACCCAGCCCTAATCGTCACTGGGTTTTTTTTTAACAAGTGACAAAATGTATGCCATTGTAGTATCTTGTTTCAATTATATACTGAAAAAACATATTTAAAGAAGTGTTGAAACAAGTGACATCTTTGTTGAATCAAGTGATTTGTTGTAATTAAGTTATTGCCTTTCTAAAAGAAAAAAAAAAAATGGCATTTTTTCCCTGGTTTTGGAGAAATCCGATTTGAAGACTGAACACAAGATTAAATCGCTAGTTAAGGTGGATATTTTGGAGAATCACACTGTGCCGTCTTACAGCCGGAGACGTGTGCTGGGGTATGATGTGCCCATTAGGCTGCCAAGAGTCTTCATTACCAAGCACTTTCATACCCTATTAGGTAGTGTTATAGAGCTGCTCCCACCACTCAGGTAATGGTCTTTTTGGTTGACCTTTTATTTATTCGCTAATTCATCTAGCAAGTAAATAAATTGGACTAAGTGTTTCTCTTCAGGGAACACTTCACCTCCATCTCTACTGGCAACTGTGCCTGTCTTACAAAAATAAAATACTCTCTCTGCTTGACTCTTATTTCTGTTCCTACTACTTTTCTATTATTGATGATACATGAATATGCTAGGGAAACACATATGTTTGTTTGTTTTTGTTTTTTTTACTTATTCTGCTGTCCTGGGCACTGTTGTTTTGGCACTCCTTGTGAATGGCTGCTTGTAATGTTGGTGATACATGAATTTAAGGCTCAAGCCACAGGAAGCTTCCGACTTGGGTAGCATTTAGGTAGGAAGTCGAAATGTTCAAGTTGTAGTACTCTCTCATTCTAGTAGGACACATAGGAAGCATCCTTTTAAGGTACCTTGTTTTGGCCGAGTTTGAAGGAAGCATACAGCGGTTCCTAAGGCTGAGTAGGATATCTGACAACACCTTGCAACATCGAAGAAGAAGAAGAAGAAGAAGAAGAAGAACAAAACTTCCCCAACGGAAGTCCCCACTTTGACAAAAGGTTTTCCAAAATGAACATAAAACCATAACAAATAACATACATCTAACATTTTCAATTCATTTTATGTGAACATTGTTAATAGGGAATCATATTACTTCATTTTAGTGCAGTCAATTGTTCCTGGGATGCCTGGCATAGCTTAGCTAGCTGGTGACAATGTTATGAGCTGTAGCAGAGTTTCAAGGCTTAGTTTGATGGTCATTAAATGAACTGGCTGCACAGTATCAACTGTTTATATAAAAATTACATGGCTTAGGCCTATTTTTTTTATAGCCAACAAGTAAGATAACCAGCAGATTTTTATCATTTATTTTAATCTGAAAGCGGTTTGATCCTACTGGCTGTAGGCAGAGTAACGGTAACTGCAGACAAGGTACCTTATTACAAAGGTTCCTTGTTAGGTATCAAGGAAAAAGGAAGCTACCCTGTAAAGCTAAAAGCATTTTAATAGAACAGAAACATTAGATTCTGGCATAGTAAAATAGAGCGATTCAGGACACCAGGGTAGGGTGTTGTCTTTTTCATCCACCAGCTCAGTGCATAATGGATCCTGAATGGACTTGCCACTGTAATTATTTGACCAACCATGTAGACAGAAATTATCCTAACAATGATGTATGACTACATGTGAAAGAGGCTGGTAAAGCAGACAAATATACCCACAACTACAGTTGTAGTTCTATATTACCATATTAATATGAAATCAAATGTCACGATACCAAGTAGTGTCATAGTAAAGAGTGATGAAAAACGGATTATTATAAATGGTTGGTACAGTCCCAAGACGGCAGAAAGTACCAAATAGTATGTGCATCTTATCCTTAAACATTTGAACATTTCAATGTATCTTTTGCATGTATTAATGCTGCCAACACAACCAACACAAGTAGCTGGACTGTAAATTACGATACTGCGATACTTTTGATACTACAAAACTGCAAAGGCCACCACTTGACTGGAGGATGAAGGGGAATTCCACCAAAACTGACTTTTAGAAGAGGGCATTTCCCTTAAATTTCCCTTACCAATGATTTCATCTGTTGTTTTATGATGTTTGTAGTTTAAGAGTTCTCAAGAAGTCATTTATTTAGCTAAGTCCTCAAAGCCTCATTACTTTTTTGAGAGGGCAAGTCAAGGAAATCAAGAAAAATGTAATGTAAAATATCTGTCACACGAACTGCATGTGCCAAAGATAGCTGAAAAAGCTCTACAGACTGTCACTTTGTGCATCTATGTTATTAACCATCTAGAATTACTACTTCCCTTTCCAGTTCTACACATTAACAGCATACAAACCATGACATCATAACGGGAAATAACATTTTCTATATCAGCTATCTCAGATGATGTCATTTGTTTTAGTAAAACAAATGACATCATCTGAGATACTGTAGCTGATAAAGGTAAAACAGTTTTACCTTTACTTATTAAAAGCATGTTGCTGCTCTTGTCATGTGGTGTCCCGCCAGAAATAGGCCCATGACTCATTTTGTAATTCAGTCTCACCAAAGCAGCGCCGGGCTACACAACTACACAAAATGCAACAGCAGTTTTAGGAATATCCTCCCCAGAGAAAAGCCTGCTTATCTCTCTCTCTCTCTCTCCGAGTCTCCCTCCTCTATGTGGACAGGTAAGAGCAGGTTAAAAATCAACTACAGAGGGTGTGGCCACATTGTTGCCAGACGCTTATCAGAGTACAGTCGCTCCTGCCAGCAGACTCCACTCAACAGGCTTCAGTCGCTGTCCGAGTCGCAAACACCTGTCGCTTCAAAGATGTGCAGCTTCACACAACTCAACGTTTAAGTATCAAACAGGCTCAGCTTCTGCGTCTCCATTTTTTTCCTCGTCAACCCATGTTTTCCCTGTCTTTTGTTGTCGTAAACGCGAGTCACACAGCCCACACACACTGTCCCATTAGAAGAAAACACACCCTGACTAGCTCTCCGTAGAGCTGCACAAACGGCGCTGCGTCTCTCTGTGTGCACGCGAAGAAAAAACAGTGACGATACTCACCCACCAAACGATGGCATAACCGAACAGGATGAATTTGAGGAAAACATAGGAGCATCTGTGGCAGTATCGGACGTCGTCATTGTTGGACATTGTGTGTTTGCTCGCTGACAGTTGACTCCAGCGGCTCTGTGCTGCTGTTGACAACCCACTTCCGCGTTGTCATCGTCACCACACCTGGAATCGCAGGGCGGGGATGATGGATGGAGGGTGCTGTGGAGTGGTTACGGGTGGGTGTGGGGGATGTTAGGTGGATATACAGTATGTTCCTCGTGTAATGCAAACCAATAGGTAGACTATGGCCTATGAACTCATACACAATATCGCAAATTTAAAATGTCTTTTGGGAATTTCAGAAATTGTGCTCCTCATGTTAAATTGATTGAAGAAATGAATAAAAGCGGAGTGTCTCAGAGAGGTAAGGGGGTGAAAGAGAGTGAGATGGATTTGCCGTTGTTGCCAAGTCTTCCTGTCTGCTTACATCAATGTAAACTTGTGTTGAACCATGCTCATAAAGCTCTTGAAGTAAAATGAAATTGAAAATCGGAGCGAAATAGAAGGAGACCAAAGCTATTATAAGTTTTATATAAGTCCACTGACATTTTGTTGAATTGATTGATGGGTTTCTTACAGGTGAAATACAATTTCAGACAAGTGTTGAACCTCAATAACTGATTAGGTTGTCTCAAACGACCACCTCTAGCCAGGGGTGCAGCTAGGAATTATGGGCCCATTGCACAGGAGGTGACTCTGGGGCCCCCTCCACTTTCCTCTCATCCCCACACCACCATTACCATCATTTACTGGTTAATCAATTATCGGACACACACCGAACTGAAATATGTGTTTAGGACACATACCCTGTTAGTGTTAATCTAGGGAATCAGGAGTCTTTCATACTGTAAATAGGCCTAAATAAATGCACAAAACAAGATTTACAAATACTGTATATCATGACTTAAATAAACATGGGTGATCACAAATGTATTTTCCTATAGGCTATACAAACAAATACCACCCGACTTGTGTAATGCCAACCATCATCAAATGTGAAACAATTCCACATATATATCTGTTTTAAGGATAATACATTGATGCAATCAAAAATTGCATTTGAAGTGCCAAACGTGCATGTTTACATAAACAAAACATGTTTCTTTGCATTTATTTACAGATTGTTGAATCTGCATTTCCAAATCATCTGACATATGTGAATTTGGTTGCATTTGTTTTCAGATTGTTGAGACATTTCTCATGCAGAAGTAGGTCTTCCAATCCACAAATGTGTTTTTTTAAGCTGTATTCTCTCTAGCCAATCAGAATTTGAAACTAAATCTGAAACAAAATAACATGCCAAAGTTTCTGGAAACCCCCAGAAAAAAACTGACAACAACTTCTTTTTTTATATCTGTCTATATCTCACTTTTTCACTATTGGCAGGTAAGAGCAGGTTAATAATCCTCTAAAGAGGGTGTGGCCACATCATAACCAGATGCTTATCAGAGGAGTGTAATGCGCTCCTGCCAGCAGAAAACCATTACTCAACTCAACAGGCTACAGTCTCTCCAAGTCACAAACACCTGTCGCTTCAAAGATGTGCAGCTTCACAGGACTTTCAAACAGGCTCAGCTACTGTCTCCATTTTCTTCCTTGTCATCCCATGTTTCCCCTGTCTTTTGTTGTCTCCTGGGGACAACTTTGTTCTGCACACGAAAAACCTTGCTAAATTGTATTTCTGTTTGTTCTGTTTTTTTCTCAGATAACACAATAGCTGTTGTATCATATTTTTGAGAAAGTTTCATTTGTTTGCAGTTTTGTAGATTTCAGCCAAACCTTGTCTCAAAACCAGAGCAGTGTGAAATAAAAGTATAAAATTATTATAGATAAACAGCTGAGGCCCACAAAAGGCATTTTAGTAGCCCTGCCAGCTCGGGGCCCTGGGTAGTCAGTAACCCTATTTCTCCACTGCAGCAGCTCTGCCTCTATAGCACACTTGGGAGAGCACACTTATCTGAACTAAAAGTTACAGCAGCATGGTGAAAACTTCTCATCTTCCCTTCCATTACCCTCCAATGTGCCCTTCACAAGCCCCTACTGGCCAATTTAGGATTCACACACACACAAGACAGAGTGAAAATACAGATTGATTTCAGCTGAAGTCAGCAAGCTTTACTGCCATCCGTTCTTTTCTGTGCAAACACACACAAGCTTAGGCACACACACATTTCCCCAGAGAGAGAGAGAGAGAGGGAGTGTTTTGCAGAGCAGGAGGGAAGAGAGACAGCGAAAGAGAAGGACAGATGGAAGGAAAGACAGACAGAGGAGTGGAGGGTAGGAGAGAGAAATGGCAAATAACATAACAGGAGATAGAAAGAGAGAGAATGAAAGGCTTATCAACAGCACAAGATCAAAGTTGAAGACTGTTGTTTGCATTGTAAAGCACATTGTTACATTGTTTCAAGGAGCAACATATGACTAAAGTTATAATGAGGACTATGACCAAACCTCATCAAAACACAATCTAGACATTGTGCACATTGTAAAAGTAAAAGTGAAAGTGCAGTTTGCTGTCTTTTGTATGTCTTTGTGACCTTGGTTGACAAGGCATGTTTATTGTAGGCCTACTTTTTTGAATAAAGTAATTCTGCACATAATTGTGACAGTGTCATTATGATTTAGGGAAGTACATGTCCTTGAGAAATGTGTGGGCTAGCTGAAAGTTGAAATGTTTAAGTTAAAAAGTTCATGAGATAAAGTGTCCCTGTGTTCGAAACCGCATACTACTCATACTTGACATACCAAGTGTGATGAGTGTGATGAGTATGTACTGTGTTTCCACTGCATGGTATGTTTAATTTATGTATATGAAAAGTGCCCAGATATAGGCCTACACTGGCAAAAATTTCTGAGTATGCTGCCCAATGTTACTAAACATACTGACATGCCCCATGATGCATTGCTGCTGCATAAAACCTTCGTAATTTACCATAGAGATTAGCAATTAGTTAGCTTGCCTTGCTTTTCTCATAGTAGCTCATATTATCCGCTATAACCTCGAGGTTGCAAATAAATATTTCATAATAAATACAGATGTATGGTTAGCTGTAACAGTAATGGTGTAAATGTTTGTTTCTTTCATGTAGGGACCTCATTGCCTCCTGCTGAGCCTCTCTCCCTGCATGGAGGAAGAGACGTAACTGATCATAGCACTAATTAATTGTGTGTATCAACATCTGTATCTGTAGCATTTGTATCTATCTATCTATCTATCTATCTATCTATCTATCTATGTATATTTTTTTAAAGGTGTGAATTCTAAACTGATCATGCAATATGGTCTTTTCACCTAAATATACTTTTTCTACATGTGTTGGAGACATGAAATGAATTGACAGTTCATCGCATTCAAGTCTCGTATGACAGGAGAGTAAAGCTAGTTTATTTTGTGGCAGTATTCCAGTGCTAGTTGCCAGCAGAGTTTGATTGTAAGGAAATATTCCTGATGACATCTTTAACAGCGCTACTGACGGACCACATCAAGTATCATACTGGGGCTTGACCACTTGACTGGCTAGTTAGGCTAATTAGACACTAATTATTAATATTATGAGGCCAAATTCATCTGGAGCAGTGACCTCCACCTACGTAAAGATTCTTCTTTGTGCTGTATTGGCCGTGACCACAGCATGATAAGTGATAAGTGGCAGAGTTAAAAACGTAACAGGACTTATCTGTAGTGTTGATGAGTTAGTAGCTGATAAATGGGTTTAATGAGATAGATGATTTGTTTCAATGGTAAATAAATAAAGGTGGGGGGGAATTTGTAACGGCATCATGCAAAAAAAGAAAAAATATTCAGTATACTGCAATCTGAACAGTCTGTTGGTAATATTTTACTGAATCATCATTTAAGTGTACCGTATGCAGTGCATACTGATGAGTATATAGTATGTAGGAAGTTAGTATCTGGTTCCCAGCATATATAGGTGTCCCCCTCCAGGCATGTGCACTTCAAAATGTTTAAACTGGCAATATATTAAACCCCAGGGCAATGTGTGGTGGTGTGTATATGGCCCAGCACCAAAGTATACAGCATATCAAAAAAGTGAATACATTCGCAGATCTACTGAAGAACCTGAACAATTTAAAGGTGTAACGGAGACTCAAGATGAAACAAGCGTGAATTCGCAATAGCTGTGACCACGTATGCGCATGCATACACGCGTGGGGAAATTTTTGTGGACCAACCAACCAACCGACCGACCGACCGACAGAGCGAGCTATAGAGCTGCTGGTCGCAGCTAAAAATCACTGGGAATAGCATGAGTGAAAATGAATGAGGAAATGGAAATAAAGTTAATCAGAGTTAATCAGACTTCTCCTGAGGTGCATCCCGATTTGTCAGAGGGCCAAGGGACATATAGTACTGTCATGACTAATTGGTCCAAATCTGCATGGCTGCTCTCTCCCATCTTCTAATGAAACAGACATGCCATCATCTTTCAGACAGGAGGAGGAGATAGATGATGTGTATGTTATGGAGTTGAACAGAGATTCTA